>NC_081418.1:78500027-78698161 GCF_949786415.1 Peromyscus eremicus
GGTGAATGAGCTGGCTTTCTAGAATCTATTCCCTATAGTGGGATGCCTCACTCAGCTTGGATACAGGGGGAAAGAGTTTGGTCCTGCCTCAACTTGATATGCCATGCTTTGTTGACTCCCATGGGAGGTCTTACCCTTTCTCAGTGGTGGATAGAGGGGTAAAAAGGAGGTGAGGGAGAATGAGGGGAGAGGAGGGAAGGGAAACTGTGATTGGTATATAAAACAAATTAAAAAGTTAGTTTTAAAAAAAGAAAATGTTTTCTGTGTCTCTAACTTGAGTTTCTTCTCTTTCCTCTATTTTTTTTTGTTTTTAAAGATGTTTTTATTTTACCTTATGCATATAAATGTATGTCTTGCATGTATGTGTGTGTACCATGGAAGTCAGAAGAAGAACTGTAGTTACAGAGGGTTGTGAGACACCATTTCGATTCTGGCAATTGAACTCAGGACCTTTCCAACATCAACCAGTGCTCTTAACCATGGAGCCATCACCCCAAATCCTCCTTCCTCTATTCTTATAATTCTAAAATTTAGTCTTTTTATAGTGCCCCAGATTTCCTGGATGTTTTGTACCTGAATTTTCTTTTTATATTTAAAATTTTCTTTGACAGAAGTATCCATTTCGTCTACCTTGTCTTCAACACCTCAGGTTCTCTCTTCCATGTCTTATAGAATGTTGTTGAGGCTTACCTGTAGCTTGAGTTTTCCTGCCTGGCCCACAGTCAGGACAAATCTCTCTCACCTGCCAGTCCCACAGCCGCTCAGACCCAACCAAGTAAACACAGAGACTTATATTGCTTACAAACTGTATGGCTGTGGCAGGCTTCTTGCTAACTGTTTTTAAAGCTTAAATTAATCCATTTCCATTCATCTATACCTTGCCACGTGTCTCATGGCTTACCGGCATCTTCACATGCTGTTTCTCATCGTGGCGGCTGGCAGTGTCTCTCTGACTCAGCCTTCCACTTCCCAGCTTTATTCTCCTCCTTGTCCCGCCTACACTTCCTGCCTAGCCAATGGCCAATCAGTGTTTTATTTATTGACTAATCAGCAACACATTTGCCATACAGAACATCCCACAGCACTTACCTCTGAGGTGTTGGTTTGATTTCCTAAATTTTTCATTTCCAGTTTTTAATCATAGTTTGGATTTTGTTTCGTTTTGGGTTTTTTTTGTTTTGTTTTGTGTTTTTTTTTTTTTTTTTTTTGTAGTGATTCAATTTCTACTTTCATGTCTTGAGCTGCATTTAAAATTTCATTCTACTGTTTGCTTGTGTTTTCATTAAGAGATTTATTCGCCGGGCGGTGGTGGCGCACGCCTTTAATCCCAGCACTCGGGAGGCAGAGCCAGGAGGATCACTGTGAGTTCGAGGCCAGCCTGGGCTACCAAGTGAGTTCTAGGAGAGGCGCAAAGCTACACAGAGAAACCCTGTCTCGAAACCCCCCCCCCCAAAAAAAAGAGATTTATTCATTTTCTTTTTACAACCCTTGAAAATATTTCTAATTGATAGTTTGAAGTCTTTGTCTTGTGCTTCAGTTGTATTTCTTAGAGTCTACTCTAGCAGGGTTACTGAGTTCTAATGGAAACATATTGTTCTGACTGTTATTAATTGTGTTTTTGTGCTTATGTCTAGGCAACTGGGGTTGGGATAATTGGGGTGATTTTAGGCGTTGATATCTGGTCTTGTCTTTGTTGGGTGGGTGTCCCATTCCTTAGGTTCTACTGAACTCTCTGAGTCTTAGGAAAGCGTGATGGTTGTAGGTTGCCTGATAGGGTGTGTTTCCACAGGTTGGTGCGTGGCAGAGGGAAATAGAGGCAGGCTAGGAGAAAAGGCGAGAGGGGCTTCAGGAAAGAGATAAGGGGTTCCCGTTCACACTAGAAGTAAGGTCCCCAGTGAGTTATGGGTGTGGTGGGAAGAGGGGAACCCTGTAAGTAGATTGCAGTAAGGCATTGAATTGTCATAGTTAATCAAACTTTCAAGATTAAAGAAACCACTGGCGTGCTAGACTTCCTTCACTGTCGTTTACCTGACTTTCCCCTTAAATTTCCCCTTACGTCCAGAATTATAAATTAAGCTGGTGAAAGCAGCCAAAAGCTGGCATCTCCAGGGGTAAAGGAGTATGACCGTGACGAGAGATGTAGTACTCTCTGTGAGCTGTGTGTTCAGTAAGGAATAGAGGATAAGTGCATCTAGAACAATCAGTAAAAACCTAGGTAATAAGGAAGAATAAAAAATAAATGAGTCTTATTCATAACAATCACAGACTTAAATTTAAAAAGTCAATGAAATATTAGTTGGTTTAATTATGTTAATTGTGTCAACATTTGACAGAAGAATGTAACATGAGTCGTGAAGATTTTTAGAAAAACAAAAGTTTAACAGTGTTCTGTAGATCATCTGTTGTATTTGAGTTCAGTAACTCCCTTATAAAAGAGATTATTCCAAGGCAATATTTCAAATGCCCTTTTAAAGATCAGGCATGTAATCTAGACAAAAGAAAACTACATGATAGTTTTAGCTTAAAGGGCAACACTTCAATGGAAAGTTTTTTCTCTCAGTTCATGCTTTTACTATGATAGCTGGTATGATCTCTGCCATGATTTCTGTGTCACTGAAGTGCATTTTAATAAATATTTCTGTGAATAGAGTTCCATAAAATAATAGGAAGGGAATCAGGATATTTAACTAAGTTCTTTATTCTTCCACATAGATTTTTAATTAAAAGTTTTGTTTCATACAATATATTTTGGTCATGTTTTGCCTTCCTGCAGATCCTTCCCACCTCCCCTCCCAAATTTCTCTCTCTCTCTCTCTCTCTCTCTCTCTCTCTCTCTCTCTCTCTCTCTCTCAACAAAAAAGACCCTATAAAAATAAATGAAAAAAATGACATCATGAAATTTGCTGGCAAATGGATGAAACTAGAAAAAAATTATCCTGAGTGAGGTAACCCAGACCTAGAAAGACAAACACGTTATGTACTCACTCAAAAGTGGATAGTAGGTATAAAGCAAAGGATAATCAGACTACAATCCACAGCCCTAGAGAAACTAGGCAACAAGGAGAACCCTAAGAGGGACATATATATAACCCTTGTAGGGGGAATTAGATGAGATCTCCTGGGTAAACTGGGAGCAGGGGAGGGGGGAGAGGTGAAAAAGTGGGGGATGGGAACATAAGGGATCAGGATGTTTGGGAGGGATGGAGAAGGAGAGCAGTGAAAAATATCTCTTGATAGAGGGGGCCATTATAGGGTTAGGGAGAAACCTGGTGCCAGGGGAAATCCCAGGAAACCACAAGGATGACCCTAGTTAAGACTCCCAGCAATATTGGAGAGGGTGCCTGAACTGGCCTCCCATAATCAGATTGGTAATATAATGGACATCATAGAACCTTCATCTAGTAACTGATGGAAGCAGATGCAGAGATCCATGGCCAAGGATTGGGCCAAGCTCCGGGAGTCCTGTTGAAGAGAGAGAAGAGGGATTGTAGGAGCCAGGGGAGTAAAGATCATGATGGGGAAACCCACAGCTGACCCAAGCTCTTGGGAGCTCACAGACCCTAGACCAACAGCTAGGGAGCCTGTATGGGACCGACCTAGGCCCTCTGCATGTGGGTGACAGTTGTATAGCTTGGTCTGCTTGTGGGGCCCCTAGCAGTGGGACCAGGCTTTGTCCCTGGCACATAGAGCTGGCTTTTTGGAGTAGGTGTGGCTTTTTGGAACCTACTCTATGATTCCCACCTTGATGCAGTAGGGGGGAGCTTAGTCCTGCCTCAACTTGATATACCGTGCTTTGTTGACTCTCATGGCTGTTCTCAAATAAGTTATATCTTGGTCACACAAGCAGAATGCTAACACTTCACAGAGGGATAACAGCTCTCTGAACACTTAGACTCCTAAATGAAGCAGCAATCCTTATGGCAGATAGGGAAAAGAAAGAGAATGTCTATCATCGATGCTCTAATATCTGGTAGGATTTATCTCAGGTTATCGGTGTTGTTACATCATTATACAGTTTTTAAGTCTTCCTCCCTGAAAGAGGACTGGAAAGGGAGAGTGGGGGATGGGACAGAAAAGAACAAATACCATGGCACATACATATGAAAAGGCTACAATGAAACCACTGTTTCATAGGGTAACTTTAAAAAAATTAATTTAAAAATTATCCTCTCAGGAATTCCACACTTTTGAGAAGTATTCAACTGACAGTTTCCATGATGCTGCACAACATTCTACTTAATATTTTTCCAATGGATATTTAGTGGGTCTGTCCTGCCAACCTTGCAGAGCATTAAGGTAACTGAAAATCATTTATAAAATAAAGGGAAATTTAAGAAACAAGTTTTTCTTCACTTGCTTATTAGTATTTTAGGTTGTACTTTGGCCAGCTCTCACTGAAATGTTGTCAAAAAGTACAAACATTGCCGTATTTAAATAAATAAAGTCTACAAGGTGATGATAAGAACATGTTAAAATTTCTGTTCCCATTTTATTTTGACTAGCATCAATGCTTATTTGGTTCTCCTCAAACTATGCAGGCTTCCCAGCTGCCAAGGAAACTTCAGGATAGCTGAGATGAGCTGAAGATCATGTTTTTCCCATATGTATTTATCCTCTTAAAACCAAATGGTTATAGTCATTTTGATAATAAGATAAAAATGAGGCAAAAAATGCACGGGACACTGGGATTAGTTAATATAAACTTTTCTCTTGACCTTTAAATGGTGAATTTTGAGTAACCCAGTTGTTAGCATACATTAGAGTTAATGATATGTTCCTGGTGAAATATTTTATTATAGTGAATAGCTCATATGTGTTGTCATTACACCAATAAAACTCACCAGTGCTAAAGAATAATAATTATATCACCTACCAATATTTCAATCCCTCTTCCTGCCCCTCCCCCTTCCTTTCTTATTCCTCTCTTTAAAGACTGGTTTGTAGCAGTGGCAGAGTTGAGCTACGAATGATGCTTCCCAGATAATTTCTGGATTTTTGCAACTAAATGGGTCTGATATTGATTAGCAAAAGGGTACGGTTGTGGATAAATCGTGTATAATCAATGCACATGATTTTTTTTTCTTCCTTGATGTAGGTTGTCGCTCATCTTACGGAGACAAAGTAGCAATTTAACTCTAACTTACTTAAAAGCTATGATAGAAACTGCACAATAATTTAGTTTTCTTTAGTGAACACATACGAGCTAGTAACGTTGCAATGGAAAATTTTTATATACGATGAAATTTCAGGCGTATTCCTGTGATTTGATAGTGACATAAACAAATCAATTTTTGAAAAAAAAAAAAACAAAGTTTGAATATTTTTTATTGGAAAAGAGGCAAAGCCTTTCTTTCAATGCTGTTGATGAGGTGTGGCTCCCTCACTTCATTAGAGGGGGAGGGGAATCTGAGGAGGTTGACAGTTGGCTGATGTGGATGTCTAGCCAGTAAATCATTGCATTCATGCTAAGACCTCCTATGTGCTCCCATTAAACCCATTCAGCATGAGGTGATATGTGTGCTGTAGCCTGTCACTGCCTAGTGCCGTTTGCCTCAGCTGAAGTCTCACAAACTCACACCCTCCTAAAGGCTTTCCTAATGAAACTGTTCGTTGAATATGGATAGATCTCAAAATACACAATGTTGAGTAAAAGGAAATAGTGAGAAGACACTAACAACCTAATATAAAACTATATGTACGTATACAAAGCAATATTTTAAAACCCACACCAAACTCATTAATAATCATTGCTTCCAGGGGAGACTCATAAGGGACAGGACTGAAGTTGGCTGCCAAAGGGAACTTTAACTTCATCTGTAAATGTGTATTTTGTCCTTTTAATTTTTTTTAAGTTTAATTTCAAACTAGTCATCCTCCTGCCTCAGTTTCCTGGGCTGGGATGTGCCACCAAGTCTGTCTTATTTTATTTTAGAGTGTGAAATTTCTATTGACTGAGGAAGTGGGGGTATAAGAGCAGTAACTACAGTATGGGATGGGTGTGTGTGTATAGTAACCTCTACCGTTTGAAATATAATGAATGGACAAGGTTCAAACGACATTAAACAAGTCTGGGCTTAAATGTCTCCCTTCTACGTGACCCAGTACACAATCATTTCACCTTCAGGTGCTCAGTTTACTTATCTGTCTAATGGTATTAATGACTAGAACTTGGTGTATTGCTTATTGATCCAACACATGAAAAGTGCCTAGAGCAAGGAGAGAGTACAAGTTTATCACCCCAGGCCTGAGGAGGCTGAAGTGAGTGAGTTACCATGAACTTGAGGTCAGCCTGAGCTACAGAGCAGGATCCTGCTTCAATAAAACGAAAAGAAGAAGGGGGAAGGGAGGAAACAGTGAGAAGGAAGGAAAGACTGACCAATGGAGGGGTGCTTTTAAAATGTTAGTATTAAAATTACAGTGATCAATGATTTTGATATCTCAAAATTTCTGGATGGTAATCTTTTTGTAATAATTAAAAAAAAAAAAAGATTTGTGGATTGTAAACCAAAGGAAAAAGGAGCATTCATGAGGAGATGGAGAAAGGGTGTTTAATGGGTGGGAAGCACGGCCTAGAATGTTCTCTAGCACAGTAGGATGTCTAGTGTTAACAGTTAATTGAATGTTTCATAATAGACAGAGAGGGATTTTGAGTCCCCGATCATGACGCATTGTGTGCACGTGCGCACTAGTACATACAGTAACTTTGGGTCAGTTAGAAATGAAGACATTTTAAAATAAGAAAAGTCTAGAGGCAATGCGACATAAAAAAAAAAATTATCAGTATGAGTCAATAAAGGAAGGTACAAGCTTGGAGCTTGGGAAAAAAAAAAATTCTTATTCCTTCCTGGGTGTCAGAGGTCATCTCCTTGGGACTCCAAACCTGACTCTCCATTCTCCAAGGCACTCAGTGATTCAGCTGTCAGATCGCTCCCTCCTCTGCTTTAAACTACTTCTTTCTCTTTCATTCTACACAACCTGAATAGTTTGGAGCACTAGCCCAGAGAGTGTGCCTTTCTTCCCGCTGCGACCAGAGAAGCGGCGGGGGCGGGGGCGGCGGGGATCATGTGACGCGCGTTCCTCTCCGCCGACTTGTTAATATCAGCTGTGAATTTTTCATGACGGCTTCGGTAACCTGTAGCCTGGAGTTGAAGCTCTGGGGGTTTTCACCACAAAGAGGTGGATCAGCTGAGCTCTCACTTCCCATCTGGCACTGGGTGACAGGGACAGTGAGGGGGGCGGCAGGAAACCTGGGGATGTGGGGCAGCCATTGTCGAGCATCAAAGGCTAAACATGTGCTGTTGTGTGCACGTATCTTTGAGACACTTGTTTATCACTGGCTTCAGAATACACCGGGCCAGCGTGTTTAACTTTGTAGTCACCAGAACAGCTGCCGCGCGTGTAAGTAATGCCCTTGCACACAGTGGCATCCTCATCTGCCAAGCCAGGCTCGGGACCTCTCTTGAGTGGCCGCTTTGTGCTGTCTGGCATGCTCCTTCACCCACGCAGGCAGGCGTCCACGTGCAGCCACACACACAGACACACACCCTAGACATGCAGGGATGTTGGAAACTGAAAACCCTCCAAGCTATCTCCTAAGAGTAACAGAATTTAGTTGCGTTTTATGTGTTAAATTTTAAAAAGAGGACATTTTGGAAAATGAAAGTCTCAAACATATTCTATATGAAAAGTCAAGGGAAATAAAGCCAGCTCAAAAAAAAAAAAAAAGATGATAAAATTTGAGCATTAAGCTTGCTTGATTATACAATTCTGTAAAATTGTATATTTGTGGGAAGTTAGATGTATGGTGGATTTTATTTTTAACATAACTATGCCAATTAAAAGTTACTGTACTATATAACCCCCGAAGCTCACTTTCTAGGGAACGCTTACATTTTGTGAACATACCAGGAATGCATTCTCTTAAGCCCGGCCGAACCCGTCACACAGGCTTTGCTGCCGCCCTGAGAAGGTGAGAAGATAGTGTTTGCAGTTGGAAACAGTCATTCTGTAGACCCACAACACATCGGACCCAAATGAGAAACAAGACATGAGGGAAATAACATCATTGCTGCTGTGAGTCTCTCAGGCTTCCTTTAATCAGAGGAGAGAACAACAGCGATTTTTTTTAAAGTTAATACTTGATTCCATTTATTTTTAATATAAAAATGTTATTTTTTTCAGTCTACCACTCCAAAATTTCTCTGACCTTGAGATCCATTTCATCATCTATGTTTTGAGGGCAACAATTTCCAGGGGTCATTCACGTTTACCAATAGTCTAACATTTTTAACTGCTTTAGCAGAAGTTTGACATTCAATGTAAAAGATTACTAAACTAATATGATGGCGTGTACACTTACTTCCAAGTGTCTGTAGCTAGCTATGCATATTTGCTATGACTGAACAGTTAAATTATAGGTGAATTTTAACTGTTTGCCTTAACTCATCACGTTTTGATGAGGCTTCCCAACCACAGAAGGGACTTGGATGTAATGTGCATTGACCAACATGCTCACAAGGTAAAAGAATGGATGAGTCAATCACTTCAAGTTTTCTACCTTTTCATTTTTCACTCTAAAAGAATAACAATAATCATTGAAAGCGACCTCTTTTTAAATGACATTTACTCATCCATGCCATTGAAAACTGACCAGACCAAGCCCAAAAAGCTTTCTTTAAATTTAACAAAATTCAGTGTCTTTTATCATGTGAAGAACCTCTGCAACACTCAGCCTGTGCATCTCAGGAATTATTATGGCCTTCTGCATGTGGCTATTTGGACATGGTCCTAGCTTGGGCATGGGCTTAACAGTTGTATGACTTTGCAGATTTCTAAGATCCCCTAAGCCTCAGTTTCTTCATCTGTAAACTGTGGTGAGGCACATATCACCAGCATTGTTGTGAGAACAAAGGATACAGGATGACTGCCTGGGCTGCTGTCATCCATGGGACTGGACTGGATCTTGTCCCTCCTTTCCCAGATCAATAGCCATGTTCTGTCTGCTTCTTCTTACATCCTTTTAGGATCCCCAGTAACACATCTTGCACAGAGTAGGCCATAGTGAAGCTCTTAAGTAGAGCTCTATATACTTCACAAGTTGTCTAGCCAGATACTGGTAACGCAAAGGAAGAAATGGGAAAAATGATGAGGGGTAACTGGGGAGGGTAAAAGAGGTCAGTACTGAAGGAGAGGGAGGGACAGAGAAAAATAACTCTAAACACGTTTGAAAAAGCCATTAGGAATCACATTACTTTTGGTTTACCCCAAATTACATACAATATATACATATATGTGTGTGTGCATATGTACATATATACCTACACACAATTTAAATGAAGCTAAAACAATTGGGATTATCCCCTCAAGAGCCATAGAATATTTAATAAAAATTCCAGTAGCAGGCATGAGAAACCCTCTTTCAAGTTGTTGTGCAGGGAAGTTCAAAAGACTGTCCCCAGAAATACAGGTTTTGCCGTCCACCTTGGTTCCTCCCAGAGATTGAAGACAAGTCTCTCTTCCTTAAGACACCATGTATTCAGACACAGGACTTAGACAATCTAAGCTGGATCTAACCTGAAAGCCTACTCCCTAAGGATTATCTTTCCTAGAACCAGAAGATTCTATATAAGCTACCAAGAGAGGGAAGCAATCAATGGTCCTAGCTAGCTGTGAAACTCAAGACCCTCAACAACAACCAACATGGCAAGATACCCTCAAAGGGCAGCAGTGTCACTCATATATTGGTGGTAACCAACAACTGTCTAATGGATTTAAGGTTTACTCAGCACGGAGGAACCTAAGCTCCTAAGGAGGCCTTGTGAGGGCAGGGATCTCAGAGAAGAACTTGTTACCACACTTCCCTAAACCAGCATAATTCTTAACTGCTTTCTAAATTCTCCTCCTATTCCAGCTTCCCCTTTGGCTCTCCCTAACACTGTATTCTAAATCCTCTTCCTTGGGAGACACTCTGCTCCCCACTAGTCTCTTACTACGCACCTAAACTCTCTGGTTATTTGGATTGTAGCACACATATCAAAAGCTTAAAAGCTACCATCCACATATAAAAGAAAAAATATAATATTTGTCTTTTGTGTGTGAGATGATCATTTTTAGCTCCATCCACTTACCTGTGATTGTAATAATGTCATTTTTCTTAACAGCTGAATGATTTTTTTCCACTGTGTAAATGTACCATTCTTCAGTTGATAGACATCTAAGCTGTTCCAATTTCTGGCTATTATGAATAGAGCAGCAATGAACATGGATGAGCAAGTGTCTCTGCAGTTGGATGTACAAACCATTGAGTATATGCTCAAGAGTGGTTTGGCTGAATCATGAAGTGAATCTATTCTTCATTTCCTGAGAAACCAACACACTGATTTCCACAGAGCCTATACTAGTTTGCTTTCCCACCAATGAAAAAATGTTCCTCTTTCCCAACATCCTCACTGCCGTGAGCTGTTATTTAAATATTTTATTGGTCTTGGCCATTCTGACTGGTGCAAGACTAAATCTCAAAGTAATTTAAAGTGGAGGATTAAATGAGGTTGGGATAAGAAAGCAAGGTACAGGAGAGAATATGGGAAGGAACAACCAAAGGCCTTTTGAAAGACTATATGGAAACCTATTACTATAGAACCATCCTAAAATATATACACATATGAAGTGAATCTAAATTGAGTCACCATGTAATAGGGGAGAGACAATGCCCCAACTAGCCATCTTATGCCACCAAGTAAAACCTCCAGTTCCAGGAATGGGTTATACCTTGTTGATTTATTGGAAAAAAAAGAGTACCATGGGAAACCCCAAGCACTGCAAACTATTGCCAAGGGTATTGGTTACTCTTCATAACCTGATGGTAAGGTTCTCGCAAAAGAGAACCCATACTTATGTTCTTGGACATGGAGAAATTGACCTGCTTTACCCCTACTGACCAGTGTTCATGGTGCTGGAAAGTGCGTGTTACCAGAGGAGAAAGATAATCATCAGTATCACCCAGATACAAACCCTGTAACCTACAACATTGACCTGCCTGCAAGATATACTGGTACAATAGTGGTACCAAGTGTTACCAGCCACTTTTGATTAGATTTAAGGTCATGAGACAGAATCCAAACCTGACATTGCTAAAGTGGACAAGAGCCTAACTACCTAGTGGGGGAAAACCTAATACTATTACTCTGCTAAATGGAGGCAGCAATGAAGTGACTCCTAATGACATTGCTAGATCCACAGATCAGTGCCTCACTCAGCCCTCATCGGAGACTCTTTTAACTCATCTACTGCAACTGGATAATGTGCAGAGAGTGAGAGACTTTGGAGCACTCAGTCCTAAATGGAACAATATCTTCAATGATCAAGGATCTATGCAGAAGAAAGAAGAGACAAAAAGATTCTAAGAGACAAAAGTAGTGAATGACTCCAAGAAAACAGTATCTTCTAGACACAACCGGACTGATGAACATATGAACTCAGAGAGACTGTGACAGCACACCAGAGACCTATACAGGTTCAAGCTGATGGATCCCAGCACTGAGAAGAAGTGGACACAAAGTCCAGCCCCTAGCCCAGAAGCTATTAGCAATTGGTGCATACAGGGAAAGGGAAAATGGGGTTTTTCTTTTTCCTTTTTTTTTTTCCTTTAGTTTTTCAAAACAGGGTTTCTCTGTGTAGCCTTAGCTGTCCAGGAACTGGTAATATAGACTAGACTTGCCTTGAACTCACAGAGATTCATCTGCCTCTGCCTCCCAAGTGCTGAGATTAAAGGAGTGTGCTGGCACCACCCAGCTAAAAATAGGGTTTTTCAAAGGGAGTGTCATAGGGTATATCAGTCACATTCCAGGGCAGGTCCTATACCCAGGAAGATTTGGCCAACATGAACAAATTTCCTATGTGTGGTTTTTTTGTCTATTTGTTTTAAGTGGGTTTTGATTTTTGTTTTGTGGGGTTTTTTTTTGTTCTATTTTGTTTTGTTTTGATTTTTTTTATCTTATTGCTTCTTGTTTATTCTTGTGTTTTTACTTTTTTGAGAGAGAGAGAAAGAACATAAAATTGGGTCAATAGGGAAATAGAAGAATCTGGAAGGAGTTGGGGGAGGGGGAAACATGATCAAAATATATTGTAAAAAATATTAAATAAGGATGGGCAATGCTGGTGCACGCCTTTAATCCCAGCACTCAGGAGACAGAGGCAGGTGAATCTCTGTGAGTTCGAGGCCAGCCTGGTCTACAGAGCAAGTTCCAGGACAGGCTCCAAAGCTACACAAAGAAGCCCTGTTTAAAAAAAAAAAAAAGTTAAATTAAATTAAATATTTCCTAAAGTAGGCAGGAAATACAATAAAATGAAATACTCATCCTTATACCACAGATTAAGTATAGCTCCTGACCCTCACCAGAGAAGTTTCTCTTTGGAACAGAGACCATTACAGACAATTACAACTAGTCAAAATGCAAAGAACAGTGGAACATGTGGTGCGCCACCCCAGTGGATACACCTGTAACACAACTCCTGCCCCTAAGACTCAGGAACACTACAGAACATAGCAGGGCAGGGAGGGGTGGGGAAGAGCTCTTAAGAGCCAGAGCACCAAAACATCTTCTGTGAGATTGTGTCACAAGAAATGACAGAAGAGTTTCACCCATTGTATATCAGCAATATGGCTTCCCAATCATAACCTTAATAAGGACAACATCAATAGGTCTGCTAAAGTGGGAGGGGAAAGCTCACAGGATCCCACTCCGAAACAAAGAACTATAAGCAACTAAGACATTCTGGGAATTAGAGAAGTAGTCTCCCCACTTGGTGGAGCCCTCTAATTGCCTCTTCAGTACCAAGTGGTCAGCTTTGAAATCATGTACATGGCCTCAACAAGTTTATACATGTATTTGTGCATATCTATATAAATTTTACATAGCAATGTGGAGGAGAGGAAGAGACCAGAAGTTTGAGAAGGAGTGCAGTGTCAGGGCCAGAAGAATATTGGAAGAATTGGAGGAAGGAAAGAGAATGGAGAAAAAAATAAGTGTTAATTAAAAATTATTGAATGACTTTTTCTTCAATGTAGAAGGAACATAATTTTATTTGAAAATACACACATGCATGTTTCAGAACATAAATAAATATGTTACTTTTATTTTTACCAAATTATATTCCTTTTTTTAAAGTTCTGGGATTAAGCCAAGGCACTTGTGTATACTTGGAAGTGTACTACCACAGGCCTACATCCACAGCTCATCAAATTGTATTTATTCATTCATCTAGAAATACTTTCAAAGGTAACTATGGGCTGGATATTTCTCTGAGTACTGGAAATTTACAAAGGAACAAGTATGAAAACCTCATGTTCTAATGGGTGTACCTTCCATTTAGAAAAGAAAGAGCAGATGGAAGTCTTTTGTGGACAATGAGTATAATTTACAACTTCTTTTCTGAATTGGTCATGACTCAGCTTAAACTGTTATATGTTACTGAAGTCTCGTCTTCTACTATCCTCTGCCCATAAGAAATTCTAGAAAAATTTAATGCTGAAAAAACTTCGTCTCAATCCTTCAGATATAATTTTCCAAAAAAAAAAAAAACCCCACTTGATATTAGCCTAGTTTTTATTTGGTTTTCTGAACAATTTGAAATTGAAAGTTAAAATTTTTTCTCAAATGAAAAGTATATTATTTTGACAATTATATCTACCTCGTTGGTTGTCTGTCATTGAGCCCTTTCATTTGCATTGGTTTTGTAGGCCAGAAAAAAAAAATGGGGAGACTCTCCTTCTCCTCATCAGTTCTCTGGTCAGACCTGGATCTCTCATGTGGTTACATCAGACACAGATTAGGCTGCACTCATTGAGGCTCTCCTGGGCCAGACACATAAGATGGTCACTCAAGTGCAGTGGTTCTTATTCTTCCTAATGCTGCAACGCTTTAATACAGTTCCCCCTGTTGTGGTGACCCCCAACCATACAATTATTTTTTAAAGATTTATTTATTTATTATGTATACAGTGTTCTGCCTTCATGTATGCCTGCAGGCCAGAAGAGGGCACCAAGATCTCATTACAGATGGTTCTGAGCCACCATGTGGTTGCTGGGAATTGAACTCAGGACCTCTGGAAGAGCAGCCAGTGTTCTTAACCTCTGAGCCATCTCTCCAGTCCCATAGAATTATTTTTGTTGCTTCTTCATAACTGTAATTTTGTTACTGTTATGAATTGTAATATAAATATTTGTGTTTTCTAATGGTCTTAAATGACCCTGGTGAAAGGGTCATTCAACCCTTAAAAGGGTCATGACCCACAGGTTGAGAACCACTGTTCTAGTGGCTGGCATTTGATGCTGGCATGACAACCAGAGCAGCTAAGTATGGCCTCCTGACCAGAGCCCAGCTTCATCACACTATGCACATACTCATTAGTATCTGGACTTCTTTTGGGGCAGATCACAAGTACAATGGATGGCTTAGAGTCCACACAAATCCTGTGGTGTCATATTCTTACCAAACAAGTTTCCAAGCATAGTACAAATCGGAAGAGGGTATAAAATGGCCAGTTCTTGATGAAATGATTATAAAGTATTTGTGAACATACTTTAGAACTTCCATAGTATCTGCCAGCAGTACACAGATTATTTGGAAGGGACCTGGAATTTCTAGACCTAATAAGATCTATTTGTAGAACAAGATTTAAATGGATAGGGACCCAAAACTCAAATATTTTGTAGGGGCTGTAACAATCTGTGTGTTTTGAAAGTAGCCACAATATTTCTGATCCTTCTTGCTTCCTAAGAATCATGACCTTCCAGGCCAAGAAGGTGAAGTTTTCTCTTGGCTTGGAAACAAAGCAGAACTTGGCGATGACTATGACAAACAGGAGGCAGCAGAGGTGGCATTGCTGGTCCACAGATGGCACAATGCCTTTCTGTCTAAGCTGCTCCTTGGAAATACTGACATTGGAAACACAGCCACCATTTAGTCTGGATGCCCAACTCTGTGCTAAGTCATGCCAAAGTGTTTTTACCTGACAAGTGAATGTCAGGTGGCAGGGGAGCATCACTGTAGGCCTTCAGATAGCTCCCACCTGCAGTCTTGGGGTCCCCAAGATGATGCTGTGTGCAGAGACAAACTATCATTTTGAAGCCTTTCTTCAACTGAGCTTCCTGAGCAAATTAATACTCTAACTTTTTTAAGGAACTAGATTTGAGAGTGGTTTTGTTATGAAGCAGTTGATGAGTACACTTGTGAGTATTATCTAACCTTGTAGTTTAAACAAAAAATAAAAATATTTCATTTGCAAATTAATATTTGTACTCAAGAAAAAGGAAGCAAAAGCAGATGAAGAATCTATAGGTATCAATAGAGATAAAGGTAGATACCAGTACATGTGAGCTTATGGGTCTCAGGCTCACCCACATAGTAAAGAATTTAGTAGTTCTGAAGTTCCAGGACACCAACACCACCATCTCAGAACAGATTAATCCAAAACACAATGCTGTCTACCATATGAGCTGGAGATAAAGTTCCCTTCCCTAAGGAAAGTTATGCAAAAATGCAGTTACAGATGATCGTTCATCCATTCACTCAATAAATGTTTGGTTATCTCCCAGGCAGTATTCTAGACGCTGGGAATGAGAGAGTGAGTGCTAGTGTTTCTGTTTTATAAAATGAGACAAAGAAACAGTGACCATATATAAAAGGAAAATACAGAAATATCCATGGGCAATCAGTGCAACAGATCACCAAAAGAGTATTGGTGTTAGAGGTTAATGATCTTATGTAGTGCGGCAGGCTGAAGACAGATTTGAAGGAGGCAGCAATTATTTGGGAAAAGGCACAGAGGACAGAAATACAGAGCTCTGGAAACAGCAAAATGTTCATTCATTCTCAGAAAAGCAAGATCATATTTTTGCTGCTAAAGCAAATAAAAGAAGAGTAAAATTTAAAAACAAAAACCAAAGTAGGGAAGACTGGGCCTGGTAGCACACATCCAGAGAGTAAGGAGGACGGTTGGGAATTCTAGTCCAGCCTACATTAGCAAGACCCTGTTTCAAGAAAAACAACCATGGCAACAAAAATTCATCAGCCACAAAGAGAGGTGGGGGCCAGTGGGATGGCTCAGAGAGTAAAATCACTTGCCTCCTAAGTCTGATAATCCAAGTTCAATCCCCAGAACCCACAACAGAAAGAGATAATGAAATCCTGTGAAGTTTGATTCTGACCTCTACACATATCCTGTGAATATTTGCACACACACACACACACACACACACACACACACACACACACACACAGGAGAAGGCAAAAACCAGACTATTTACAATCTTCTAAACCAGTTACATGAATTTATAGTTTTACTCTGCATGAGAAGTGAATGTCTTAGGAAGATCTGAACAAGAGCATAACATTTATAAGTCAAAGTTAAAAACATCATCTTGGCTTTTAAATGAAAATCTTAAAATGAAAAAGTACAGTATCCTACATTTTATAATATATATATATATATATATATCACTAATTAAGATTTCAACACTAAAATATTATGCATATCAAGTAAACAAATTAAATTAGTGATTTGGACAAAGAGTAATAGTGGAGAGATAGGACATGAATAGGAGGGTGTTTTAGTGACAGAAAACCAGTAGGATTTACTAGTGAGTTGTACAGTTATGGGATAGGAAGGAAGGAAAGGAGACATGGACACTAGAAAAGCATGTAGTTTGAGCAACTCGGAGGGTGAGTGCTGTGGAGATGGTGCTTAAGTGGGGAAGGCAGTTCTACTACCATAGTAAACGTGGTCCAGTTCAATAGTTGTTATCTTTCTCTGTAGTTCAGTTAAATAGAAGCCACGGCCAACTGGGAGTTTTCAGGTGATTCATCAAGCAGGCTCATGCTTTATGTGGAAAATGATATAATCACTTAAGAGGGGCAGCCTGATTCTAACCTTTACCCCTGTCCACAATTAGACACAGATAAGGAAATAAGTCCCTATCCCCATAAAGGAAGAAGACAAAATAAAACCCACTGATGGGTATTGACTCATTCTTTGAATTGGTGACTTCACTGCCCTATTACAAAATTACATCTGTATCCAGTATTGTCTTTCCCTAAAAGTACTTCCTAATGAGTGTTCTCAAAGCCTTTACTTATTATTTCTCCAATTCAGTTAGTTGAAGGCAGTCACGGTGTGTGGACTATTTCTTTTCCTAATTTTCAAATGAAGCCTCTTTCAATTAGTTCTGTTACCTGTCACAAATGATATACCTCAACAGAAACAAAGTAGGAATTGTGGGTTTGCTTATTTGCATATTTGTAAATGTAGCTTTCTATCATGGGAAACACTAACCTCAAGACCAGTGCTTCGAACATTTTCAGTTTATACACACAGATACTAGAGCTTTTGCTCATACTTTTTATCTAGATTCAGTGGTGCTAATTAAACCAGATTATTTAATGTCTGTTACCTGCGTGTCCAACATGCTGAAATACAAGGTTAAAAGCCCCATTATGCTGGAACTGCAGCTTTGGTGTTGTGCTGCAGCCAACACGTACAAAGAGTGTCAGAGAATTCAAGAGAAGGGAATTGCCAAAGAGATCAGCCTCCTGTCTGCCTTCCAGGCAGTGAATAAGGTGCAGATTGAAGGTGGTATTTGAAAGCTTTATAGCTAAATATAAAAAGGCTTTAAAGAACTTCTGTTGCTACTGTGTATTCTCCCCATTTCCCTCTGTGCCTGGGGAGATTTCCAGGTCATGGGTTGCCAGACCCTAGGGCTGGGGGAAAGGGAGATGAACACGGAAAAATCAAGGTTATCAATAGCATCTAACACTAGAAAGAGAGATGGAAATCCTGAGAGTTCTGGGGTTTTAGCTACTGAGTGACAGACTAGGGTAGGTGGCTCCACTCCCACAACACAGAGAATACGAAGAAAACTTCCAACCATATTAATGTGAAGGCAATGAATTCACAGTAGTGGGATTAAGTCATCTAATGTTAGGTTATTGGTGTGTATGTGCCTGTCTAATCATTTATAATTTCTGAACTTGAAAAACATATTTGACATCTCACTGATCTGAGTTCCAAAGGATTATACTGATAAAAGCTAAGGCACATGTATGTACACTTAGCTGAACACAAAACACAATCTGTGGTTCATTTCTCTTTAATTATGCCATGACTTTGCCCAGAAAATGCTACAGCATTATAATAAAAGCCACAAGATGTCACTGTTACAGATTATATTCAAGTGTATGCTAATCTGAATGCACATAAACTTTTTATTACAAAAGCTGAAGAAATTCTGGGTTATAATTTTTACCACCAAGGAAATACTACAATTAGGCTTTCTCGAAGAGATTCAGTCCACTCCAACTATTCTTCACACCTCTGTGATCCCTCTGGTTGTTTTTACTGTGGCTTTCAATTTAAGCAGGGAAGAGGAAAACATTTCCACCAAGAAGATGTACCACAAATGGGTTGTTTTCAGAAATCCTCTCTTGAATGGTTTTGTATACAAGTAAGGTAACTTCATGTTTCCTTGGAAAGGTCGAAAGGTGCGTGGATGTGAAGGTAGACTCAGAGTGCCCCAGTCCAGACCTTTGGCTTCACCAGGAGGGTGAGTAGGCATGAGGACACTCCTACCTTCAGCTCTTCCTCACTGTTAGATAGTTGGAATAACAAATGACTTGATACAATATACGCAGTGTTTATCAATCTTCTAAATTGTTCATAGGGACGATAAATTCCTTCAAGTGGTTGTCCTATGTAGGCAAGATTTCTATCTAATTCTAAGTGAAACAAAGGATTTAATATGTTTCTGCTCAAGGAGGACTCACCAGAAAGGTTTGGTCCACAGTAGGGCTGGCACATCTGGCCCTTCACACCCCTTGCCATCCACAACCAGATGATCATCTAACCTAGGACTACGATTCATGCAGAGCCCCGGGGCTCTGAAATAGGACAGAGTGAAATGGCTTCACAGGACATTGTAGTACCATTTTAAATAGCTGGGTTTTTTTTGAAGTTCAGTTTATTTATGTTATGTTTTCATAGATCAGCAAAATCTCTACACAAAAGAAAAGAAAAAAAATTCATGGAAGTTTTGAGAAGTGAAAAATATCCCTATCTGCCATGGGAACAAGTAGGAACAGCCATAAAACCTGTCTGGTGGTGTGTGTGTGCTATTGTGGAATGTCGTTCAGCATGCAGAAAGCTTGGCCTGCTGCTGTCAGCCCAGGGCAAGGGATGAATTATCCAGGTAAAACCAGGTCTCTTCAAAAAAGTTGAAAAATGTTTTCCGAGGAGATATCTAATTTGGGCAAAGCTGTTCTGTGAACTGAGAAAGTGGCCTAGAATTACAAATATAATCTTTGTAAACTTTAGCATCAATAAAAATAAAAAACAACAACAAAGCCAAAACTCAACAGTGAAGGGTTGAGAAGTGGTCATCTTAGGATGGTCACTGTGGTGGGTCACGTAAAAATGCTCATTCTCACTGCTTGCATTTGAAGAAGTGAGCAGTGAAGAGGGAGAAGACTGTCACACAGGCTACCCATCTGCTGCGACTCTTCCAAGCCTTCCAGTTCCAAACTGATTGTGTGTGGATCTCCCAAACAGTGTAGACCAGCTAACTTTATGTCACCCTGACACAGCTAGTGTCATCACAGAGAAGGGAGCCTCATTTGAGAAAATTCCTGTATAAGATTAGGCTATAGGCAAGCCTGTAGATTATTTCTTAATTAGTGATTGTGGGTGGTGTCACTCCTGATCTGGAGGTCCTGGGTTCTATAAGAAAGCAGGCTGAGCAAGCCATAAAGAACAAGTCAATAAGCTGCATCCCCCCATGGCCTCTGCAATAGCTCCTGTTCCCAGGTTCCTGTCTTGTTTGAGTTCCTGTCCTGACTTCCTTTGATGATGAACAGCAATGTAGAAGTGTAAGTCAAATAAACCCTTTCCTCACCAGTTTGCTTTTTGGTCATGGTGTTTTATCACAGCAATAGAAGTGCTAACTAAGGCGCAGTGATTTAAAAAAAAAGAATTCAGTAATTAGGAACTGGACTCCATTCAAGAATATTTGAGATCAAAGATGTGTTAATACAACATAACACAAAATTCTATCAACTTAGAAAAATAATGTGTGTGGGTGTTTTTCCTGAATAGATGTCTGTGTGTCCTTAGTGCAGAAGTCAGAAGAGGGCATCAGATCCTCTGGAATTGGTATTATTGGTTATTAACACTATGTGGGTTCTTGGAACCAAACCTGAGTCCACTGGAAGGGCAGCCAGTGCTCTTTGACTGCTAAGCCATCTCTCCAGCCCCCACATTCTATCAACTTTATTGGCTTATGTGGAAAGGTTTGATGTCTATTTCTTTGTCTGGTTTGTCTGTCTGTCTATTTGTTTGTTTGGACTCCATAGTCTTCCCAGTGAAGGTGGGAGAAGGTGAGAGGATCTTTGTGCTCATTCTGATCCATGCTCCTGTTTCAGCATCCTTTCTGTTGTTATGTTCATGACCTGCTCTCCATGACCTGGTCTCACAGATATGGTTGTGTTAGGAAAATCCATCAGAACAGAACCTTACACGCTGAGAGATGAATATGAAACACTTCCCAGATTAACATCTGCAGAGACTCAGAAATATCTAATAGTCAACAGCTTTCCATTTTTGTCTATCCAAGAAAGAGTAGAAATGGAGCTTAAAATTCCAGTCACTAGCTGCTGAGGCAAGAAAGCACACTGTGTGCCTCCTCATGAATCCTGCCTCTTTTCTTTTCTGTGTCTTCCTGGTGTCTTTGCTGTGGTGCCCATCATCCTCTAAGCCACCATATAGCTCCAGTCACCTTAGAGACATGGAGAACCTCTCCACCTGAAGATCCTGCTTATTGCAACCATTCATGTTCCAGGGCCAGGGTGAGACCCAGGGCCTACTCATACCAGGGATGGCTTATACACTTGAATCATATGGATGTGTCAGTTTTATGTATATAAGAATAAAGACAAGGAAAAATCTTTCAAAGGTTTCACCCAGATGTGAGAATGAATATTGATACTATTCTGGACATATTTTTAGATATTTCAGAAATGTCTGCTACTGCAAATTATTTTGATTATTGGAATCTAGGTTTCCCCACATGATTCTATTTGTAATGAAATGACAACAGTATTTCATTATGTATATAATATAATAACAGTATGTAGGTATTTCCTCTGTATTATTGTTATTATTCCTTCCCTCTTAGAAGCAAGAAGGAGGGCCGAAGACTCAGGAAGTTAATAAAACTTAGCAGGCTCCAAAAGCTTAGAAAGTTTCAAGTTTCCCAGGTCCCTCCCTAGCATGACAAAAGCAGTGAAGGATGCTGGGAAGGGAATGCTCCTGGAGCTGCCTGGAAACACAGCACCAAGCTCCATCAACGCAGCTTCTCGGACTCAGGTCGGGTGGACTTCAGTGATGCAGACGCCATGCTCCTGCAGTCACGCTCACCTACACTCTTGTAGGTAACCCTAGTGAACTCAACATCTCATCCAGAACATGAGCTGACTCTTGTAGACTGTCATCAGTGTCCTATCTGTGGTGAAGAGGCATTTGCTTATATCTTGCCAGGAACAGTCACACAACGAAGTGCAAGACTTAGAAAATTTTAATTAATGTTCTTTATTTTCCCAGGGTTCATGGTTACATCACTAACAATGTTTAAATACACTAGGGATGACAGTACCTCTTGCCTAAGCTGCTTATTGCGAGTGTCTAGTTTCCTGTTTTAATAATTCACTCAGCAACAATTTGTATCCGTCCTATGGGAGATTAGTTTTCTTACCTGGTTGCTTAATTTTTGTTTCTAGGATAGATTTAAACAAAACAACGTTAGAAATTTCAAAATTCTGACCAGGCCTCTATAACATGTCAAGAGGAAGACTGCTGCTGCTTTTGTTGTTGGGGCCTTGGCACTGGTTTGGTGAGGGGGAGATTTGGTGATTCCCAGTGGGAGAGGCTGGTTATAGATCTTGACCGACTCTAATTCCTCACAGCACATTAGATCCACGGCTGGATGGTTCAAATATTAAAATAGTCAAGGCTAGAATAATCACACAAGCGACATTAAACTGCACAAAACAAGATAGTCTTCAAAGTATAAATTGTCAATTTTGAGACCACACCACACAGCTATGCTAAGCCAGTCACCACTGGTCATCAAGGACCACTAAACACTTGAAGTACATACACATCGTAGCCCATCTCAGATGTGATGAACGTGGGAAACACACGTCAGTGAATGTTCATGTTAAAAATTCACATCAACAGGTATTGCAGTTATCTCATTATGCAAGTTTAGGGAAAAAAATCATTTGATATTGTCACCAATAATGTGACTCAATGGATAATCTGTCTTTTTTTTTTTAATGGAATTATCTGACATATCTCAGTGCTAAGAACCTGAATCAGCACAGACAACATTAACAGAAAGTATTATTTCACCCACTTTTAACCGAAGCTCTGGCTGTCCTGCATTTAGAACATTAAACTCATGTTAGCCACACCTAACACACACCTCAAAAAGGGAGAGCACTAGAACCATAGCAACTAAAACTCTTCAAAAGAGAACAGTATTCCTGGGTAGTGAAAGAAAGGGAAAAGTCAAATAATAGAAACATAAATCTGTAAGGGAAGCAACCAGAGCTGAAGGCAATGCCTTGTTTGCCAGATCCCTAGATTCTAAAACTAATAGGAAACTATAGAATTGAGAAAAGCAGTTAAATGCATAATAATTGTTCACGGAGAGCATACTTCACTTGCTATATTGTAACAAAAGAGCACATAGGAAATGAAATTTGGGAAGGGGTGCTGAAGGTACAAGAGGCTGTCTAAAGGAAAGCAGGGGTGCTTTGGGTAGTCACCAGGCTGCCCAAGATTCTGCTTTAAACACCTTTTTGTGCCGTCAACAAGATTACGGATGCTCATGTCTTAGGATTCGTAGAGAGACTTCCCAATGAAGTATAGAAGGGACAGAAAGCAGAAGGGGGTTTAGGTCTTGAACTTTAGGAAGGTAACTACTACTACTTCATTACAAGAGGTGCAGCTTGACAACAGAGCAGAGCAGACAGGCTGGGACAGAGGCCTCCAGGTGGGAGGTTCCAATCTAGATGATGTAACACTATTGCCGGAAGGCAGGTGGAGCCAGCAGCAGGAGCAGCAGCAGCAGCAGCAAAGCAGCAGAGCCTTAGGAAGTCACTCGACAGAATCCAAGGCAGAGGGACCGGTGTTGACTGAGGACAAGAATCACAACAACCTACTTAGTGGGCAAAAGCAGGATTCCAGTTTTGTAGTGATAATGAAGAAACAAAAGTGGATTAAAATAAGCCAAACTACCAGCCTCCAAAGGGATTTGACTTCGTATGAAGTGATTCTTCGAGCGTCTTTGCCCTGCTAGGACATTTGGAGATGTACAGTCACACCACGATTGGGGACAAGCTTGTGCTCTTGGCATCTGATGGCCACTGGCCAGGGCTGCTGCTAGACATCCTACAACACACCTGACAATGACCCTCATCAAATGGCGATTTGGCCCCAAATGTCAACAAGGCTGGAGCTTTAGATAGATTTCCAAGCCAAGCTTGAGCAGAGAATAATAGCACCAAAGTTCACACCGTTTGAACGGAATACTTCCCTCCATTCCTCTTGTCCTCCACAATTTCCTACTAATTTCCATAAGTGCTTGCTCAGGATTCCTTGGGATGCCCTCTCCTGGATGCTCAGGCTGTCTGCTGATCAAGGCTCAGGAGGCAGTTTACTCCTAGCTATTCACCCCAGGCTATTCCCAGCTACTCCAGAGTTTGAAGCAGGAGAAATGTAAGGGCTGCCTGAGCAAGTTAGTGAGATTGTCACAGCATAAGAGCATAAAAATAGGGCTGGAATATAGCTCACTTGTACAGTGCCTGCTTAGCATGTGCAGGGCCCTACGGTCAGGTCAGTCTTCAGGATCCTGGTGGGCAGCCTGGTATGCCATTCTGTGATAGGATCGCTCTTTCTAACCTGTCTTCCCACCTTGACACAGTCTTGCCCCCTGGGGATGGGGACAGGGTTGGTTGGAGTCATCTTATTTGCCTGTAACTCTGAATAAAAGACTTGGAGTCAAAGAATGAGAAAAACTAGGCTCAACAGAGCTCTCATCAACCAGGACGAGAATTCCTCTCGTCATATTACAGAGGTCTGCTAGGATATCTACACAGTTCTAACTTAGTTTTTCAGAACATCATTTACATTTCCCTTCTACATGACAGAGTTTATACATTTGAACCCAGAGAGCCTGAAGCATGAGCCCAGGGGATTTTCTAGAAAGTAGAGCTGTACCAACAACCCCGAACACTTCAGAGAGTTGGGACAACATTTTTTGTAACTCTCACCCCAATTAAGAAGAAAACCACATTTCTGTGACTTTGTCATAGTCATGCCCTGCTCAGCACTTCTTCCAAGTTCACTTCAGTGTTTAGACCTGTGCCAGGGCGGCACGATTCAACAGTAAACAACTGTTTCAATAAATTATTTAAAACTCAGAATCGACTCAAAACTCTTCTTTTCATATATTAGAAATATTTTTATTTTCCCCTTTTCACAAAGTTACAAAGTATAAATGGTGTAGTTTCCTAGAAAATTTTATATGGTATTACCAGAACTTAGGTGCTTTCTGTATTAGCTTATTTGTAACATGTATAGATTTCAATAGTATATGACTTTAAGATATTTCGTCTTTAGCCAGGCATGGTAGCACAAGCCTTTAATCACAGTACTTAGGAAGCAGAGCCAGCAGATATTTGAGTTCAAGGTCAGCGTGGTCTACAGAGCAAACTCCAGAATGGTCAGAGAAACTGGGTTCCAAAAAGCAAACAAACAAAAAATTGAATAACTAAATTTACATTAGATTGATGGAAAATAAGTAAAGGTTACTGTGCATTATCGTAACTGGAATTTTCCTGATGTGAAAATGTACATATCACATATTTGCTACTGATAAACAGGATCACTCTGTATATGTAGAGGAGTTTTCCACCTTTATGATTTTAGGAACATGTACATCCTTGCATATGGGAAAAGTTATAACATAGAAACAGGAATACAAACATAGAAGTTACTTCTCCATTTAAAGTAGCAGTTCGGCTTCTACATGGTTCTCATCTTCTACAGAAGCAGACAAGAAACTGTCTGTCTTATAAGAGAGTTTTCTAAAACCATGTCATAAATCACATTTGTTACCTCATTTAACATATTGAACATGGACACAATTCCTTCTTAATCAAACGGAAGCAGCAGCAAACTGTTGAAAACATTTTCTTTTGGTTTCTAAGGAGAAGTTCATGAATTGCATGAGGTTAAAATGAGATGTGTTGTGAAATGCGGTGCTTAATATTTCAAAGAAATATATAATTAAAACTGATCAGATTAAAGTCATTTTCCATCTCGGTTGTTCATATGCCATATGTTAAGGAGTTCCCCGAGTGGAACATGTCTAAAGAATGATATGTCTTACTATAACCCCCCTGAAATTTTCACTTAAAAAGAAACAAATCAAAAGACATCTCATGCTTGAATTAAAGGTCAATGAAAGAGTGAAGGCCTGTAGGTCAGGGACAAAGAAGCCACAGTGAAGTCAAACATCACTGGTCTCGGAGGCTAGCTTGCCACACATAACCATGGTTAGCATGCTCTTTCTCCACAGTTGGTAGCAATCAGATACATATTTAATGTGGTTTCATTATATCCAATAAATGCTGGCAATAGAATAACCTCCCCAGGGCATTCATTGAAGAATAGAACAGAGAAAACGATGAGCACATTTAGCACACGCACCCACAGCCTCCTGATAAAAGGCACCACGTCCCCATACAGCACCTGTTGTCCTGGCTGGTTTAATTACTTTTCATTGTAGTCAGCAGTCTGAAATATTTATCATGGATCCTATAATTTTCCTAAACCCAAACTGACATCTACTCCAGCGAGCACAGGAACTGACTTTTTACGAACTCCTCCGGGCCCCCGTGCTTCTTTCTCAAGATTAAAGTGAGGACATTGTTTTTAAGAGAAGCAGCTTTCAGTCAAGTGACGGCTGCATGGGCAGAGGCTAGAATGCTCACAGAACATCCCTCCAGCTCTGACAAAGGACAGAAGTTAATTTCACTGTCGAAGTTTAAAGCATTCAGTGGATTGGCATAAATGAAATCTGAACTTGACGGTTTTGTATAGCAAAGCCAACAAAACTTCAGGCAACTTTTCTAGAACTGTATCTCCAACCAGTGTATTATTATATAGGGGTGATTTCTTTAAGCCTTTCTCCAGTGAATCATTGGTTATAAATACCACACTTTTGACTATGCTCTTAATTTTTTTTTTACTTATTTGTTAACATACTTTATTTTAATTAAAAATTATTCACTCTGTTTTTTTGATAGCGATGTGCATTGTGCTCTAGGGCAAAATGACTGAAAACTCACAACGGTTTTTAATTTTGTTTGTTTGGTAAACTATATTTGAACACTGTGCATAGCTGCCTGATGGTGAAATGCTCTGCTCTCCTAACACCATCTTCATCACAGGCCTATGACATCACAACTAATAGCTCTCTGCATGTGAAAAAACTGAGGTACAGAAAAATCAAGTACTTTGCTCTGGCCACCAAAACTAGTTTGTAGTCTATTTCATATCCCAACTCAGATATTTTGTTTTATAGTCTGTGTTCTTAACATATGTACAGCAAAACCAGGAAAATCCTTAGTAACAGGAAAACAGGTTCAGACAAGCCCCTAATAATTCAGTTTGTAAGTAGATCAATTCAGATGATCAGATTAGTTAACAATCTATAATTTAAAAATAAATTTTATATTGAAACTTAATAAATACTTGCAACCAAATATTGACAGCCAAAACATCATCAATACAAAATGTAAAAAATTAAGATTAACTTTACTACCTTGTATATATTAAGTGTACTCTGTTATATTTTATTTAATTTTCATGATTATGATCAGGTAGATCTCATTCCTGCCTAGCCATCAAAATTTCATAAAGATATTAAAACTAAGGACATTTGCATTCTAAGCCAAATAATTAAGTCATGCTGGTGTGCGACTAGAACTTTCACCCCTATGGGCTAGTGGAAGGCACTCTGCATGCTACCAGAGCAGAAAGGTAACTCTTAACCCAACTACAAACCCTTCAACCTACAGGGGTGACCTGCCTACATGATATGCTCATGCAACAGTGTCACAAACATGATAAGAGTAACCAATCCACTATCTGATTTCATATAAGGCCCACTCCATGAGATGGAACCCATGCCAGACACTGCTCAGATGACCAAGAACCTGAGGCTAGATAGGTCATGAGCCTAGGGGAAAACCAAATGCTATTGTTTTGCTAAAAGAACAAAGCAATGAAATAACTCCTGATGACAGTCTGCTATACCCCTAAATCACTGTCTTACTCAATCATCATCAGAGAAGCTTCCTTCTGTAGAAGATGGGGGCTGACACAGAACCCCACAACTAGATAATGTGCAGACAGCAAGAGACCTTCGAACACTCAGTACTGGGAGTGTTCATCAAACCCTTTCCTCCAAGGCTCAGGAGAGGGCAGAAAGATTGTAAGAGCCAGAGAGGATGGTTGACTCTAAGGAAATAGTGTCTTCCAGACACAACAGGACTGATGCACTTATGGACTCACAGAGACTGCTGCAGCACTGACAGGGACTTCACAGGTTCAAGACAGATGGGGTCTGTCTTAGTTAGGGTTTCTATTGCTGTGATGAAACACCATGACCAAAAAGTAAGATGGGAAGGAAAGGGTTTATTTGGCTTACACTTCCATACTGCTGTTCATCTTCAAAGGAAGTCAAGGCATGAACTCAAACAGGGCAGGAACCTGGAGCCAGAGCTGGTGCAGAGACCATGGAGGGATACTGCTTACTGGCTTGCTTCCCCTGGCTTGCTCAGCCAGTTTTCTTATAGAACCCAGGACCACCAACCCAGGGATGAAACCATCCACAGTGGGCTGGGCCCTCTCCCATCAATCAGTAATTAAGAAAGTCTTACAGTGGGATCTTAGGGAGGCATTTTCTCAGTTGAGGATCCTTCCTTTCAAAAAACTCCTCAGTTGAGAAAATTGACGTAAGCCTAGCCAAGTTGACATAAGCCTAGCCAGCACAGGGTCCCAGCATTGAGAAGAGAAGTAGACATGAGGCCCCATCCTGAACCCTGAAGCTATCTCCAATTGTCAACAGCTTTCAAAGGAAAAATTAGTTTCTCCAATCGAGTCTCATTGGGTATACAAATCATAGGTAAGGGCCCACACCTAGCCATAGATGGCCAACATACAATAAACTCAATGATGACTTTGGAGATTTTTTTCATTCATAATGCTTTGTTACTTTACCTGTCTTTTGTTTATATATTATGTTTTCTGATTCTATGCTTTATGGTATATGTGTGTGTGTGCAGTTCTGTGTTTCTCATCATTTTTCTTTTGTTTTTGTGTTTGCTTAATTCTGTTTTGTTTGTTTCGTTCTCTGAAAGAAAGAAGGCATGGAGTTGGGCAAGCAGGAAGTTAAGAAGAAGGGGAGGATCTGGGAGGAGATGAGGGAGAGGAAACATAAGTAGAATATATTGCACGAAAACATGTTTCAATATAAAAAGATCAAAGATGCCATTAAAAGAGAAAAAAGAGTCCTTTGAATAGCATTTGAATAAATTATCCATGATGCACCAACAAGCCTCCCTGTTGAGAATCTCTGCACTGTTCATTTCACACTAGTACATGACACTCACTGGAGTAGAATCTGAGATTCACCATGTATGGCGAGACATACCTGTAACCCTGATACTGTTGAGGCTGATGCAGGGGGATCACAAGATTGAGGCCACCTGAAGCCGTATAATGAAAACATATTTTAAAAAACCAAACAACAAAATTACAAATGTGATGCGTTATCTCCGGATTTGGAGGTTATTTTGCATTTGCATATCAGTTTAATACACTATAAATGTCCAACAAAATATTGTATTTATTTATTTATTCATTTATTTATTTATTTTAATTATTTGAGAAGGGATTATATACAGGGTTTCTCTGTGTAGCACTGGCTGTCCTGGAACTCACTCTTTAGACCAGGTTGGCCGCAGACTCAGAGATCCACCTGCCTCTTCCTCCCAAGTGCTGGTATTAAAGGCATGTGCCACAGTCACCTAGCAATTTTTATTTATGTAAGTAGATTAATTTTTTTTTGGTTTTTTGAGACAGGGTTTCTCTGTATAGCTTTGGAGCCTGTCTTGGAACTTGCTCTGTAGACCAGACCTCAAACTCACAAAGATCCACCTGCTTCTGCCTCCCGAGTGCTGGATTAAAGGCATGTGCCACCACTGCAGGGCTAATATTTATTTTTTAATCTTACTTGTACTATTAACTTGCTGACATACTACTCTAAATCTTGTGGTTTTTCATTTTTTAGAGTTAGAACATTTATTTATGCTTTCACAATTCCATATACATGCATACACATGAAATTGTGAAAGCATAAACAAATATATATATATATGAATATATATAAAACGTTCTTTGATCAAAGTCCCTCCTCCCTTTCCTCTCTTATCCCTTTCCCTTTTCACTAAATCCTACTTTCATGTCTTCTTGCTTTGGTGTCCCACTACATTTAATTAGGGCTACTTACATGAGCATGGGTAGGAGGCTATTTGCTGGAATAATTAGTGAACCAGTGACTACAACCTGTGAGGAATAAGATGGCCCCTCCCTCAGGAACTGTCTATATCTCCTCTGTGATGGGTGAGTCCTTATGAGCACCGCCCACCCATCTGTGCTGGGATGTTGATGGGCCCAGTGTCGTGCAGGTCTTCTGTAAGTAGCTACTGCTGCTATGAGTAATGGGTGCAACAGCCATATCCTGTTCAGAAGACAGCATTTTACCCATTCCTTCCCTTCCTTAAGCTATAACATTCTTTCCAGTTCCTTTCTGTGACTTCCCTGAGCCTCGAAAAAGAGACATAGATGATCATTTATATCTAAGCACCCAACTGTCACTTGTTCTCAGCACACTGCCCCGTGATGAGTCTCTGTACTACTGACACCCATGGATGCTAAGAGCACTGTTCTACGGCTGTAGTCATATATATTTATGGGGCAGTTTGACATCATATTCATTTATGTAGCCAATAGAATCTCCCCTAGTCTAGGACCTCCCTGCCCATTGGCTTGACCAACTTTGACACAGCACTCAGTATGAGTTCCTGCTGTGACGTGGTCCTAAAATCCAATCAGAAAGCAGTTCTGGAGTAAGGCAATGACATCCCCTTGGAAGTCAGGCTGCCATTGCACTGGTGGGAACATTTTGCCTGACGGTGCTTTCCTGTAAGTGAAAAACTGATGTTACAAACTAAAGTTTGGCTTTTGAGCAATTAATCACTTCACTGAAAGAGTACTACATTGCCAGATTTTACACACGCATGCACACACACACACACACACACACACACACACACACACACACACCTTGAAGACTAGGGCAGAACTTGTGGCAACCTTGGGAAAGCAGCATCACTAAATGACTCATCTTCCATATTAAGAAAGAAAGATGCTATTGACTAGACTTTTCTAGAAGGTGGGAGAAATGAGGAAAACAGAAGCAAAGTTTGATTCAAATATTTGCCTTGATGGACACAGGTGGCAGATACATTGATGTGATTTTATTTGTTTCTAAGTTTCTTGTCCTGGTCTTCGTATTTAAAAAAACAAAAAGAAAAGAAAAAAAGAAACAAAAACAAACTAACAAACAAAACTTTTGATTTTGTGGTTCTCAAATTAAGCTAGTAGTACTTTAATTTCAACTATGAAAATTCAGTGACAACTGTAATAAAGACCACCTTACACATGTTCCCAAGAGAGGAGTGAATTTTTGTACGGTCTATTAACACCGTATCGAGCAGGAAGGTTGTAACCAACTATTCGTTACTGACGCGTCTGAATCACACTCCAAAACTTCAGTGTCCTTGAATAATTGAAAAGAAGAAAACCTTTCAGGTGAGCCAGGCTGTTCTTATGTTTTTAACACATTTCCAGGAGGGTAAGCAGGGGTGAGACTCTCCAAAGTCATGGAGGGACTGGCTAAGACAACGGGCAAGTGTACTGTGTGCCTTTTTTGGCTGTATGTTCACAGCTTCCCACAGTTCTGGTCCCAGGGAACCCTTTGGAAATTTGGATAAGCTTCTTACTGTGTATTATGTGGCCCCTCTAAACAGCTGTGGATGTCTAGAAAGACTGAGCCAAGAGGAGATTTGGACTTTCTCCCTACCAGACTGAGTTGTCAAGTGTGACTATGACTGTCCCTTGTCGCCTTTCACATGGTCATACCTGTTTTGTGAAGTTTTCTCTATTAAAAGCAGAGGTCTGCATTCACCTTGCTAGGCATTTGGGAAAACTTAGAATTTTTAGAGTTCTATGCTCCATCCTGCCAACGGAGACTAAGACAACACAGTACGCAACACTAGAAAAGGGGTTGGCTGCACTACCTTCATAGCCATGGTCTTTACTGGTAAGGCTTCAGTTATTTTTTTTTTTTTTTGGGTTTTAGTACAAATGAGCCCTATTAAAGAAGGAAACTTGACTATTATAATGTAAGACAATTCCTCAGCACTCTGATGCTTTGGTCTGACAGGTCATTCAGCAAAGGTAAACACCTTTATTAGAGTCTGTCGCTTCTGCCCACCTGATGCCAGTAACAGCCTCCACTCATGACAATCAAAATGTCTCCAGCCATTGCCCTGTGTCTTCTCAGGACAAAACTGTACCATTTGAACTCTATTTATCTAATCCATAAAGTATTCAACAGTATTGAAGAATAATCATAATCATTTTTCCCATGATCGTTCAAAGTAAATGTTTCTTTAAAAAAAAAAAAACGCAGTGCACAGTTTGACTTATTTCACAATACTGAGAAACTGACCTTTTCTTTCTGGATCCCTATTGACTGCTTGACTACACCCCACCCCTGGAAAGTGAGGCATCCATCATTCAGTTCTCTTTGTGAAGGTAATTTGCCTAACAGGAGGCAGACAGAACTGTGGAGCCAAAAACCCCATTGAAAGTTCTAGATTTTAGAGATCTGTATGCATTGTCAGGCAGCTAGAACCCTTGGAAAATCACGTGCACACCAGAGCATGGTAGAAAATTTCTATGAGCACACAGAGCACAGTCACATCGGCAAGTTTCCTGGGGATCCAGTGGTCTGGGAACTGCTGAGATGAGAGACATGTCCCTGCTTGGAAAAAAAAAAATGTAAGTACTGAACTTCAATGACAGTATCTGAAATGTTTCTCAAATAGACTTCTAGGTTGACTAGAGGCCAAAGAAAAAAATAGTAGTATTAAAAATAACGCTGATAACCATATCCAATACAGCCAGGCTGCAGTGCAGTATGCTAGAAACTTCAGTGGTGCTAGAAGTGGCTGGAGAAACAGGTCAGCATTTGGAAACTGTGGCAAGAATCCATAAAGTACCTCAGCACAGGTCCCCAGAGGTCTGGAGTGACGTCATCTTTCTTTCAGTTAAATAGCTATGCTTCTGTTGAGAAATACCTCCTCGCTCTTCATAGAGTTCTGGTAAAGATGTCTTGCTAGGTGGTAAAAACAACATGGGCCTCAGATTACACCCATCATAAACTTAGATATGAAACCCACAAAGCCATAAAGGCCAGCATACCTGGCGGTGCTCTGTCATCAATGGGAAAGGTTTAGGGAAGAAAAGAATTTGAAGACCCCAAAACACCATGCAATTTTAGAAGCAGACTGCTGAACCAATCAGAACATCCATTCTAGACACACTGTTAACTTAGCCTGTTCATCCACACTTAGCCAGGTGACACATTCGAGACGATCAGATGATTAGGAGATAAAAAGATCAAACTATGAGTGACGAAAGTTCTGGATGATACAGGGGAGTTTATAAAATAAGAAGGTCGTAACATATGCGGGGAAATCTTCCTGGTGTGCAACATCAGTGTTACTTTGGACTGTCTGCGCTGCCTAGGAAAATGCGCTGGTCCATGGGCACTGATGGATGGTTTCCTCAGACTGTCAAAAGCTCCCAAGGATGGAATCAGGAGTGAGGACTAGGAGAATCAGGGAGAAAGAGACTTCTCAACAGCAGCGCAGAACTTGAGGGCAACGATTACCCACCAGGTTGGCACCAGCAGCTCCCACCCACTCCCATCCATACAACCTGTAGAAGACCCAGAGTATGCATTCTGGCATTGGTACACACATTCCGATCATTAGTGCAACACTTGGCAAAATGCACACGCAACACACTATAGTCGGATAACTTCAGAAAATTTTGGGGAGCCGTCTCTCCAGCCTCAATTTTGAACCTTTGAATAGTGGTAGGTCTGTTAAAGCTATGGGGCCTTTTGAAGCCAGTAAAAAGCAAACTGACTCCTTCTTCTGGTCCCTATGGGGGCCTGCATACACACACACACACATACACACACACACACACACACACACACACACAAATGAATACAGTTTGAGAGGCATGGGAGTCTGAAGTCTCTTCTGAGACTCAAACTCAGCTAAGAACTCCTGTAAAATGAAAGCACAGGTTACACACTCCCTGCATATAACAGCATGCAGTTAACATTCCCTTTCCAATGGAAGGAGTGAGGAGATAGCAAGGAGACACCAGAACCAAAGTAAACACCAGGGCAAACACCAAGCCCTTAGTTCCATGCCCAGCTCTGAAGCCTCTGTTTGCAGCCTCCAGGCTCAGGTGGCTTGGTAACCTCACCCCTGCAGCTCAGCTTCAGGCATCTGCATGGGCTCTCCCTTGAGGCAGCTCAGAAGGTACCTCCAGCTCTTCCTGCCAGATCTTAACTCACCTGGCTTCACCAGCATCCTGGGGGCACCACTGTGATTTAAACTTTACCTTCACAGTTACAGACAATGGCCTCTCTGGGGCTGCTTTCAGGGAGTCTGGCCTTCCAAAACATTGCTTAGCCCCATTTGTTTTTTGTTTTTTGTAAGCTTGGCATAAACTTTCCTGGGCCTGTAACTCTTGAGTTCTGTGTGTTTGAAAATGAGTATTTTGTGAGTGACAATGCCAAGTTCTCCTACCAGCTCAAGACTTAGTCTGGCCCCCCATTTCACCACAGCTGCAGAGGCCTCCGAATTACCTGCCTGTTCAAACCTGAGGAAAAATGCCTGAGTTATCATCTGCTCAGGCACTCTCTTTTTAAATGAAAGCTAAGGGAGTGAGTTCACATGTTAAACTCTGGCGCACTGGTCCTCAACCTTCCTAATGCTGAGACCCTTTAATACAGCTCCTCATGTTGTCGTGACTCCCAACCATAAAATGATTTTCGTTGCTACTTCATAACTGTAATTTTGCTACTGTTATGAATTGCAGTGTAAATATCTGTGTTTTCTGATGGTCTTAAGTGACCACTGTGAAAGGATCATTTGACTCTCACAAAGGGGTCATGACCCACAGGTTAAGATTGCTGCTGGAGGCTTTGTAGGGCAGGGTCTTGCCCTCAAGTCACCATTTCTATTGTCAAGATTTCTCTTTGATTGCACTAGTCTCCTTAATAGTTACCAATGTTTTCCCGAGAACCTTAAATTGCTCGTCCCACTTTCTTCCCCCAAATGCACAAGTTTTATCTTTTTGTTCCACTTTCTTTTTTTAATCTCTCTCTGTAAGTCAGGCTAAAGGTCACGAACATTGACCATTCCGCAACCTGAATGTTGTGCTATCTTGAAATAGTCTCTACAAAAAAAGAATTGTGTCATTATGTTTGAATTCAGATTCACTCAAATTCATGGACAGGACAAATAATCTCGCCTTCACTGTCTCTCTTTCCATCTGCATTCTGTCTTCTGAACTTCTGTCAGAACAGCCCACTAAACTTTCCTTACAACCGTCTAGGATTTTCTAACCCACAGCTCTAAAATCTTCCACATTGTTAGATTATTTAAAGCAGTCAGAGAGAGAAAGGGGCGGGGGGAGGCTTGTTCTGATATTAGGCAGGACCATGTTTAGTCACTGCAAGAGGGCATCTTTGTCATTCACATGTGCAGGTTGCCAAAAGAAGATGGGATGGGGCCCCTTATGGGGCAAAAGTGACTCCCATACTCCTCAAGGGAAACTGGGAAGTGTAGTCTTTCAGCAGGAAGCTATCATTCCTAACTCTGAGAGGACATAAAAATGCAGGGTAGGGGTATGATAGCTGCTTTCTGCTGAATCATTGTTGGGGGCGGTAATTCTGGGTCCATTTGTGGGGGACGCCCAAAACAGCTTGACCACACAGCTGCCATGACAGGCTTAGAGGCCCAGACACAGGTTCTGACAGGTAACATCTGGATCCAGGAAAAGCCATAAGCTGACCTCACCCAGTGGGGCCTGCATCTAAGAGGAAATACCTGACATTCCAAACATTCCCTATACCCCTAGACAAATGTCAGCCTATGGGGTCCTGAACCCTGGAAATCCCCTCACCCCAACCTCTGCTACGACAAAAACCCCACCCTGCCTCGGCTCGGGGCTGTCTGGTTTCACCGCTGCTTCAGACAGAGAGCCCAAGCTCAGAGCTTGAAAATAAAGGCTCTTTGCTTTTACATGTGTGGTTCGGTCTCCGTGGTGGTTTTTTGGGGGGTCTCCACAATCTGGGCATAACACATTGAAGTGGAGGTCTTCTGCTCATACAACAAGGAAAGGGGCTTAACTTAATCTGCTTAGATGGATCAGGCAATTGCCATCCTATATTGCTGAAAAGACTTGCAAAATAATTAATAGAGGGTTGTAAGCAGATGATTTTGCTACAGAGTAAAACTGAGAGATTTTCTGGGAAGGTTGGGGATGGGGGAGGAACCAAGGCATGAGAGACAGAGTTGGATGATGAAAGGAAGTGGGCATAAAGTTGATTCAGAGTGACAGTGACTGGTCCCATTTGCCAGGACTATTGTGCCAAGATAACCTAGCAGAATCAGCAGGGAGCTATGGACCATCAAAGGAAGGAAATAGGAGAAAATAGAGGACTAATGTAAAGAACTGTATCTGGTATGGGGTGAACGGGATGAAGGCCCCTTTTATCCAGTTTTCCACAGCATCTAAAAGGTCTTTTTGAGGGACTCTAGCAGGTCTGAGTATGGCAAACACAGGCCCAAGCATGCAAACGTGGTGCAAACAGGTTTTACCCTTTTACCCCTTTTCCTCTCCCTTGCTAAAAACCATTAAATTGCGTTCCTAAAATTAGCCCCTAAGGTCTATTCCCTTGTTTGGCCACTGACTCGTTCATGACACAAAACACCAAAGTCCAACAATAAAATTCATTAATCAAAAGTCCAATCAGGATTTACCCACTCACCCTAGCACAGACACGCCCCCGCCCTTTCCCCTTAAAAACCTGCAGAGGCACCTGCTCTTGCTTGCTACTGCTCTTGCTGTTGCAGATGATGATGATAATGATGATGATGATGATGATGCCTTTGCATCCTTCCCCTGACCCCCACCCCCACCCCACTGTTTGCCCTTCTGGGGTAGAAAATTCCTTTGTGCTGATAATTTGGTGTCTGGGTGTATCCTGTACAGACTCCGAGGGGGCCACCCTCCCTTACACGTTTTGCAGATGTATCTGGGAACAAATGGAGCTGTTGTAGGGCAAAAGCTACCAGGAGAGCTTACATGGAACATTGTGTTTGTACGGAGGGTGAAGCGCAGTAAGTAAAACATTTAAAGGACAGAGTAAGAGCATAGGTATGAGGATAAGAAGGAGGAAAGCGTCATCAAGGGGAGGAGCAGAGTGGGAGGCAGCCAGAAGGATGCTGTCTGGTCTCTGTGTCTTTAGGCCCCATTTCAGACAGTTGGGATGTGTTGGTGTGGGCAGCTTTGTCCAAGGAGGGCACAGATCCTATCCTCAACAGTAGTCAGATCTAGTCCTTTTAATCTTTGGAGGATTCCAGCAGCCAAGCTGGTCCTGAAAGGATGGTAAGCAGGTCTGAGCTGCTAAGATAGAGAGGTTAATTGATGCAAACAAGGCATCAACCCACCTGTTTCAGTTCAGCGTCACAAAAACAGAGACCAGAGTGACAAGAAGAGGCATGAGGTGGATTGCCCATTAGTTCCCTTTTTAGAGGTCACCCAAACTGCTTTTAGGGGTTTGGGGTATTTATCTCCTGGTCAAAGTTGACAGAAGATTGACAGGGGAGCAGCAGATAGAGTGCCTCAGAAGAGGGTCCACCCAAGGGGCTATGATAAAACTGAACATCAGTTGGCAAAATCCAGACCATGGACCCAGACATGACCTTAGGCCAGAGCTCAGGCCTGGACATCACCATGGCCCCAGGTAGCAGTGCAGGACACTTAGATCTGTACAGCCTGGGTAGCAGCATGACCCTGAAATACCAACACAGCCTCAGGTGTTGGCCGAGACCCCAGGCAGTCACACAGCCTTCAATGGCAACAGGAGCCATGGACATCAACACAAACCCCAGCTACAGTAGGACCATGATTCAGACATGGTCCTCAGTAGCAGTCCAGGCCCAGCTGTCACCATGGCCCCAGGCATCTCAGGTCACTCAGATCAGCATTGCCCCAGTTGCAGAGTGGCCCTTGAACACTAACATGGCTCCAGGTGGCAGCCCAGATCTCGGGCATCCACATGGCCTTCCAAGGAAACAGGTGCCATGAATATCAACACAGACCCTGGCTCTGCAGCAAGGCCACAGACCCAGATATGGTCCTAGGCTGCAGCTCAGGCCTAGATGTCCTCATGGCCCCAGGTGGCAACCAAGCCACCCACATAAGCCCATTCCATACTGCCTTCACCTCTCCAAATCTGCCTCTCTCCACAGGACATTAATCATTCTGCTTCTCTCTCTCTCTTCCATACCCTACCATATAGTTGCTCACCATAATGGTGCCAACTTCTTGGAGCTAGAAGGAGCCAAGCAGGCCAGTGGATTCTTTTACTTACCCAGGGCATGCAGTCCAAGGCAGGTTTGGGAGTGTCCTTCCCCTGCCTGGTCCTAATGGCACCTAGCAGGCCAGTGGGTTCTTCTACTCACCTAGGGCACACAGCCCTCGATAGGAGAAGCCAACTCTTTACTTCTGCCGATGGGCAAATCTCTAGGTCAGCACACACTGACAGCAATAGACATATTATTTAACATCATTCTGTTTAAAATTACAACGGTTATTTAGAGGCATAACTTGTAAAGGAAGATAACAAAATTCAGTGAGCTTTAACAAATACTGACTTTTAAAATTTCTTAGAAATTTTAAAGCCTGTATACTCTTTGTATGCTTCAAGGTGAGCCAGCCTTCTTGGTAGAATAAAACAGCATGAAATAATTTTTATATTATCCATACCCCAAAGATATTTGAATCTCTGTAAGATTGAACCCAGTGATTGACATATCTGTAAACAGTTTGTATGTGTGTGCAGATGGGAGCAGACAATCTGCAATGCTTTTATCTCTTAGCTGTTAAAGATATTAGCAGGATTTTTCAGACTTGGAGAGGAAGAAACACAAGTAAACCAAAAGCATAAGGTGAAAGAGTTCTATGTTATTTCAGAAATAATTTTAAAGATGCAAGTTTAGAGGCCCACAGAAAAGGCAGCAGGCTGTGGGTGGAGTTCCCAATCAGATTCATGAAACGGTCTAAAATGAACTGTGAGTTCTATGGGGAGGAACCTCTGACCATGCTACCATTCCATCTTATGTACTTACCTAAATCCATTCATGTATTAGAAATCAAAAATTCTATCTGACTTTTGACAAAGAAGCCAAAACTCTACAATGGAAAAAAAGAAAGCATCTTCAACAAATGGTGCTGGCATAACTGGATGTCAACATGTAGAAGATTGCAAATAGATCCATATGTATTGCCATGCACTCAAGTCCAAGTGGATTAAAGACCTCAATATAAAACCAGTTACACTTAACCTGATCGAAGAGAAAGTAGGAAGTAGTCTTAAACACATTGGCATAGGAGACTACTTCCTAAATATAACACCAGTAGCACAGACAATGAGAGCAACAATTAATAAATGGGACCTCCTGAAACTGAGAAGCTTCTGTAAGGCAAAGGACACAGTCAATAAGACAAAACAGCAGCTACAGAATGGGAAAAAATCTTCACCAAACCTACATGTGACAGAGGGCTGATCTCCAAAATGTATAAAGAATTCAAGAAACTAGACATCAAAATACTGAACAATCCAATTAAAAAATGGGCTACAGAGATAAACAGAGAATTCTCAACAGAAGAATCTCAAATGGCCAAAAGACATCTAAGGAATTTCTCAACATCCTTAGTCATCAGGAAAATGCACATCAAAATGACTCTGAGATACTATCTTACATCTGTCAGAATGGCTCAGATCAAAAACACTGATGACAGCTTATGTTGGAGAGGATGTGGAGCAAGGGGAACACTCCTCCTCTGTTAATGGGACGGCAAACTTGTATAGCCACTTTGGAAATCGGTATGGTGGCTTCTCAGAAAATTTGGAATCAATCTTCCTCAAGACCCAGCTATACCACTCTTGGGCATATATCCAAAGAATGTTCAATAACACCACAGGGACACATGCTTAACTATGTTCATAGCAGCATTATTCATAATAGTCAGAACCTGGAAACAACCTAGGTGCCCCGCAACCAAAGAATGGATTAAGAAAATGTGGTACATATACAAACTGCAGTACTACTCAGTAGTAAAAACAATAACATCATGAAATTTGCAGGCAAATGGATAGAACTAGAAAATATCATCTTGAGTGAGGTAACCCAGACTCAGAAGGACAAACATGATCCTTTCTCCAGTAACTGATGGAAGCAGATGCAGAGATCCACAGCCAAACACCAGGCTGAGCTCCAGGAGTACAGTCAAAGAGAGAGAAGAAGGATTCTATGAGCAAGGGGCATCAAGATCATGATGGGGAAACCTACAGAGAAAACTAAACCAAACTAGTGAGAACTCATAAAATTTAGACAAACACTTATGGAGCCTCCACAGGTCTGGACTAGGCACTCTGCCTAAGAGAGACCGTTGTATAATTTGATCTGCTCAAAGGCCACCCTGGCAGTAGGATCAGGATCTATCCCTGGTACATGAGCTGGCCTTTTGGAGCCCACTACCTATGGTGGGATACTTCACACAGCCTTGAGGCAGGGGAGAAGGGCTTTGACCTGCCTCTACGAAATGGACCAGGCTCTACTGACTCCCCATGGGAGGCCTTATCTTCTTGTTGGAGGGAATGGGAGATGGGGTGAAAGGCTGGAGGGGTGGGAGGAGGAAAGAAGGGGCTCTGTGATTGGTGTGTAAAATGAATAAAACATTTTTTAATAAAAAAAAATTTAAAAAAAAAGAAATCAAAAGTTCTGATTTTGGCCTAGCAGTGATCATTTATACTGAGGCCAGATTTGGACTAAGAACTGAACAAGTGAAGAGACTATGAAATCTCCCAAAGAGAGCTTATTTTATCAGCCTGGAGCCAGATGGGCCCTGGGATCAAGGTAAAAATAGGGGTTAATATCCAGTTACTTAGAGCATCCTCTAAGTCTTAAAATGACCAAACACACTGAAGTGGGGGGGGGGGGCATCCCTAACCACTACAATTCCATGGTTAAGAAACCACAGGAAGGTTCTCAGAGCTTTTGTCTGATTGAGTAGTTCTCACATCAGTGAAAACATCTACGGTGCCTACCACTGGCTGGATCTGAAGACAGACCGAAGAAGCTCCAGTGAGCTCCCAGACCTAACCTCTGAGTTAGGTCCAACAGATTACCTTGTGCTGGCATTTCATTATGTTGCATGCATGTTCTGGTAGATAGCAGCATGGCCTCCCACCAACATCACACTATGTCGGGGCAAAACAGTAAGGTGAGAGAAAGGGCAGAGACAGAAACAGAATGAAAAGAATCAACTGCCTCAGAGAAAAGGGTAGCTCTGCCTGACCTTGTTGGGCCTGGGGCTGGCAACATGTAAGAGTCAGGGAGATTTTCTGTGGTTGGGCTCAAGCCCTCTAGTAGGCTCAAGTTTCCCATCCTGGGTTTCAGCACCATTTCAGCAGGAACCTATCATATATACCTCCTATAAACCAGAACCAAAGGCCTATGAACTTCATGGTCAGCTTTTCCACAGCAACAGCCCCACCTCTCGGTACCAGTACTCTGCATTGGTTACTTTTTTGTTTGCTGTGATCAAACTCCCAACAGAGAAAACTTAAGGGAAGAAGGATGTACTTTGCCTGTGGTTTAGGGGATGCAACCTTTCATGTTGAAGAAGGCATGGTGACAGATGCTCTATCAATGAAGGCAGAAGGAATTAGTACAGATTGTTACACCTCATCAGCTGCTCAGGAAGGAAAGCCCTCTGTGATCCAATGGGGTACACAATCTCACCATCAGCTGGGATTTAGATGTTCAAACATCTAAACTTATAAAAGATATTTCATGTTCAAACTCTTACCACCTGGAATGCCTCTTACAGGCCCTTATGTTAAAGTCTTGCCTCCTAGCTTGACTTTACGGGGAGGTACTTGGATTTTTACAAGTTGAAATCTACTGAAAGATCTTCTGATCACTGGAAACATGTACTTGCAAGGGAAAATGGGACTTCATCCTTGCCTCTTCCCAACTCTTCTGTTTCTAGACATGAAGTGAACTGCTTTGGCTTAGGAACACATAACTATCACATGCTGCTCCACCACAGACACAAAAACAAAAGGACAAAAAGTTTCAAAACCATGAGCCAAAGTAAAACTTTTCTCTACACTAGTTGGTTATCTCAGGTGTTTTATTAGCATCATAGAAAACTAATACACCCAAGCATATGCATATGCTTGTTTTCAACAATTTCAGTTTTCTTATTCCATTTTATTAGGTAAGTTTTAGAATTCCATTGTTATAGACCACAAATGCAACCTCTGAAAAATTTTCTTTGAAAGTTAGTGCAGTTATCAAGAACTGTAATCCTGGTACTTAGTGGCTGAGGCTGGGGGATCATGAGTTCAAAACCAGCCTGGGTAAATTTTGAGTTCAGGGGTAGCCTGGGCTATGTAGTAATACCAAGTTCAAAAAAATTTGAGATTGTTACTTTTTAATCTTCCAACTTGTTTATTTCTTTATTTCACTCTTAACTGTGACTGTAGGATTTCTTTTGTTACTTTTCTTCTTTCAACATAAATTTATGAATATATTTCATATTCATACTCTGCCTTTATAAATTCATTCATCCACATATATTAATCTCTTAACAATTTGTCAGATTTAGTTGGAGGTATGAAATACAAAGAGAAAGATAACAAAGGCTCTGTATTCGTGAGCTTTGCCTATGCACAAGTGATGTAAAACAGGCAATAAAAAAACATGTATCTTAAATTATATGAAGTAAAAGCAAATTACTTCACCCTATTGTTTTCTATGATTTTATTGATCTTCACCATTGATAAATGTTATTTAACCATATTCTCTGTTTTTATTTGTGTGTGTGTGTGTGTGTGTGTGTGTGTGTGTGTGTAAGAGAGAGAGACAGACAGAGACAGAGAGACAGAGAATAGGCATGCATGCCAGTTCTCTTTTTCCACCATATGTGTTCAGGGATGAAATGAAGGCCCTTAGACTTGATGGGCATCTTGCTGGCCGTGGTCATTGTTTTAGTAAATTCCACAATTAATATCCTTTAGCAAACAAAAGACCTCCTTCTTGAAATTGCAGAATTATTATCTTAATGTACATCTCTAGAAATGGAATGCCAATAGAGATGAAATGCACCATTCATGTTTTTGGTGTATGGAACCTAACCTCTGAGTGCTGATTCTGATGGTTTATGCACCTAACAGGGGAGCTAACTCCCCATCTCCAGCCAGTGTGTCATGGTTCAGTCTGTCCCATTCTGGTATGGCTTCATCTGATCTGCTGGTGATGGAGAATGCCCTGTGTGTATATTGCCTGTATGAACTGTCCTGGTTGTAAAATACTGACCCTGCTCATCCACATTGTTCTTAAAATTCCTTGATCAAATGCTTTAGGATGAGAGTACAAACAAACCCCACCCCCTCCTAATCCAGACTAAGAACAGGAAAGAATCCACAAGAAGGATTCTAAGTGGCTCGTGTGACCTCCTCGATGAAGGACAAGAATTCTGGTCTGTAGTTGACAATTTACCCTGAAACTCCTGACTTTTACCTTGTTGCTTTCCTTTTTGTTTCTCTCTTTATACATACTTTGTGTGTGTGTGTGTGTGTGTGTGTGTGTGTGTGTGTGTGTGTACATGGGTACGTATTTCTCTACATCTAACATTACATCATTTCTTCTATACTTGCTCTTCATGAAACAAAAATATAAAATAGAAGACAAAAGGAATTTTCCAATTTTAGAATTGGATGGAATATTAACAACCTCAGACCATACCCAATAATGGAGAAATGTAAGCTTAAAGAGATTAAATAATTGGCTCAGGATGTAACCTGAAAAAAAGTGAATAGACCATAACCAAACTTTCTCTATTCTTGGCCCTGACCTCTTTTCTGAACATGCTAGAAACTGTCATTATATGTGCATCAGTCCAACCAGATAGCTCTCTTTACAGAATGTATACATGGAACTAGCATAATAATGCAAACATAAGTACTTCCTCATTTATAGAATTCTGTACTTAATGTCATTTTCTATTTATATAACAAGTACCTACCGGCATGCTTATGAATATTAGAAGATAAATACCACCCTGAGCTCTAAAAAATGCTTGTCCAGGGAATACTGTGTTTTGTTTCTTAGCCTAATTCTGAAATTATAATTATTTGATGAATTTTATAGTTAGAATTAAAAGTCACCATATAATTATTTAATTGCAATAATGCCATGAATTTCCTTATGCATGACACTTCTCACACATAAATCAATTGTCTGAACAGTTCAGTTTTAGTCCAGCCCACAGGCTTTTACATGTACTCATTAACAGTTCTGCAAGCCATATGGAATGCCTAAAAAGTTGCTGCAGGGTATGACAAGGATAGCATCTGCTGTATGGAGGGATCCAACACGCCTAGTGATTGAGTTCGTAAGGTTCAGTGGTAAACTATCACAGCAGCAAAGAGGATTTTCTTCTGGAGAGTTTTCGTACCCGGATATCTAATTTTGTGGTACAAAGTTCTACAAAACTGCCAGTGAACTGTAAAGTTGCATGGATGCCTTTTCACCTGGAGGACAACTCACTTTGTGTGAATTCCTTTCACTTGTTGAAGATGAGACTATTTTGCTTTTTAAAACATACTGAGATTCCATTTCATTTTGTGATAGTATGGATTGAACCAAGGACTTTGTGCATGCTAGGTGCACATGCTACCATTGAGTTACACTCTCAGCCCTGATGTTTCAAATATTTGAAATAAAGGCACATGTTCTCATAGACTTATACAAAAGTGTTCATTTGGGTGAAAAGACGATCATTATATACTTCTATACATCATATTTTCTTTCTAGCAAATTTGACATAGAAAAATCATCATAGCAGTTCCATAAAGTGTAGTGATCAAGCCCAGGTCCTCTTCCCCTGAGCCTGTTATCTTCTCATAGTGCAATCCACTGCACTTTCTGGGAATCCTTACATGTATTTTAATATCTATTAATGCTATCACTCAAAAGGTGTTTCATTAAAACATCTTTTGATTATAATTTGGTGAGTTGTGTTGCAAATTTTCTATTCTTTACTGTTCTGGGTTTCTTTTTTAAAGAAGTATTTATTTGTATGTACATGAGTATTTTGCCTGCATATATGCAAAAATATGCACTATGTGTGTTCCTGGTGCCCACAGAGATCAAAAGAGAGCACCAAATCTCTTGGAATTGGAGTTACAGATGGTTGTAAGACACCATGTGGGTGCTGGGAACCAAACCCTGGTTCTAGGCAAGAGCAGCCAGTGTTCTTAACTACTGAACCATGTCTTCAGCCTCAAAACTTCAGTATTTAAAGATAATTTTAAACTTGTTAAATATAATCTTGGGATATACGTAAGCATTTTTTAAAAACAACTACTTAGAAGCCAGGCTTGTCCCAATCTCCTTCACAGAAATTGTATTTTCTTCCATGATTCTTTAGTGTGTTGATTTTCCAGGTTTTCAAACTTGTGCCCACTTAAGAAATATTACTAGGCTTTTACTGAATGGACAGATGGGATAGCTGCCATTGGCTTAGCTATCTGTCAATGAGGTCAGAGATCAGAAGTTTTTTAACATTCTGGAATCTAGCTTATTGTCCCATTTTAGCAAATTTGTTTGACCCCTTCTCTTTTTTAATATGTGTGTGTGTGTGTGTGTGTGTGTGTGTGAGTGTGTGTGTGTGTTCTGTCTGCTGTACACCTTTTATGCCAGAAGAGGACATCAGATCCTACTATAAACTGTTGGGAGCCACCATGTGGTTTGTGGGACTTGAACTCAGGACCTCTGGAAGAGCTATCAGTGCTCTTAACCGCTGAGCCATCTTTCCAGTCCTTGACCCCTTTCATATCAGTAGTGTATTCATGTAATCACTCTTTGCCCCAATTCTCTAATAGACAGACAAGTAAGCTTAGGCCTCTGAGGGGTACACTGGGGTCTTCAGAGTACAGCTCTGTTCATCACAGTATGGCTTATTTATTTGACTGGTCCTCCTCCAGTTTCTGGGTCTCTACTAAACTATCAAGGATTTTCAAATATCACACTCATGACCATTTCAGACCCAACTTTAGGATTCGGCAAATGACACCAATTGCCTTTGTCTTCAGTGAGCAAAATGTGCAAGTTAGTGATTGAAAAGATTCTCACTACAGCAGTGCTGGAGATTTTAATTATAAGCAAATATTTTCATATCTGTTTTTAAAATGAAAAGCCAATACAGATACCCCCAGCATGCCTGCTATTTAAGAACTGTGTATGTGTAAAATGAACTAGTGGATACAAACAGGTCTCACAGAGAAAGCAGTTGAAAGCTGTATTTCTCACCAACCATGATACGTTTTGGCTCTTGTGAGATTTTTTTCTAACTTTGTTTAGTTGCCACGCTCTTTTTTTATGGTTTATTTTTTGAGATTTAGATATAAGCACAGTTTGTTTGCCACCCAAGTGGGTATTCTAAGATGAAGAATGTGCAGTGTTAGAATCAGAAGAAGAAAACTGAAATCTTAAATCTAGTGTACTTGATGCAGGCTTTGATTCCAAGATGATTTTGTAGAGTGTCTGTCTCCAGGTCCCATTATTTCTTTTCCAAAAATCACAGAATGTCTTTGTTACTCTGTGACTCAGCTAGCTGCAGAATTTCCCAGCATGCCCAAGCTGGGATACTGACGGATGACCATCACTAATAAAATCTTTAGATTGTTGCTCACAATACTGAAAACTGAAATTGGTCCTGGCTGTAAGCCAAAACTTCTGAAGCCCTTATATATGTTGCATCCCTGCTGTACTGCTGCAGACAGCACACACACACAGCATGCCTTTTCTCTCAAGTGTCCACTTTCAGGGTAAGCTGTAATGTTCTGTGACCCTCCACCATGACTCCCAGCCCACCATCCTGACATTTGGCACTTCTTTGGAATTGCAGCCCACCTCTAGGGACATGTGTTAAGGTGCTCTCTGTGAGTGTCCTCTGCAGAGTTATGTTCCAGCCAACCCCAACCATGTGTTTGCCAAGACACAACAGAAATTCTTATTTAAAAAGTATTTTTCTAGAGATTGGTTTGATTTGGAAATGTACTTCAGATGTCTGCATAAACATCTGAATGATGGGGAGTATTGCTTCAACATATGCATGAATGCTTCAGGCTTTGAATAGCTGAGGAAAGGGAGAGAGACAATCCTGCCTTACAAAGCAGAAAAAGAGTTTGGAAAAGAATGTTTGTATACAATGTCAATAACTAGTACTATTTATCTATCTCTGTGTCATTTGTGTATCTATTGACTCAGTCATTAACAAATTCTTAGCAACTTATTTGTAGGAATTTCCAAGCAAAATGTTCTACAGAATTGCCTGTACTGTGTGATTCCTCAAGGTAGAACAAGGGCATCAATACTACTTCTGTATTCACTTCTAAGGGGGGCCTGGTGGCCTGCCATGAGAAGCACATGCATCTATTTTAGTATCTATTCTGAGATACACAAATTAACAGTTGTGACGTTTCCCACTATTTAAGTGGCTTAGAGCAATAAACAAAATGTGTGCATGAAACATAGGAGCCTTGATGTGTCTATACACATATGCAGATTAAAATGATTCATGTTGAGGGCATAACTCAGTGTTAGAGCACTTGTCTAACATTCACATGCTCTGATGTTATATTCCAAGAAAAGAAAAGTGTATTAAAAAATTCAAATTCATAAAATAACGAGCGTTAGAAAGAACAAACAGCAAGTTTCTCCACTTAGCTTTAATAGCTAATGTCTTAGCTTAGCCTCTGTTGCTGTGATAAATGCATCACGATCAAAACCGACTTGGAAAGGGTTTATTTCATCTTACACCTCCAGGTCATGCTCCAGCACGGAAAGAAGTCAGGGTAAGAACCCAAGACCAAAACCTGGAAAAGAAACCATGGAGGAATGACGATGGAACCTGGCGTATATGCAAGAATTTTCCTCTCCCATGCTAAGAATAAACTCTTACTGGGGAACACTCTCCACCGCAGGTTACTGTTTCCTGAAAGAATGGACACACCTCACACCTAGAAGACCTACAGTAGTCAGCGTGCCTATGGATGTCAGCCATGGTTTCAAGACGAGAGCTGCTGTCCAATATACAACAGAGAGCTTGCCTTGCGATGTGGGGAAACAGAAAAGTTACACCTTTGCCAGGATTGGTACTTGCCTGCACCTGAAATCAGAGGTAAACACAGAATAGGTTCAATGTAGTAATCATAAAATCAAGAGAATACTAATAGCTTACCTAAGAGATGCTGTCCACAATGACTAATAAAATGTTTATGAGCAAGGGAAAGAAGCTGTGTAGTAAACTGCAAAATATTTTTCAGTAAAAATAAAACCTGAGAATAAATAAATGTTTTAGCATCTCAGTGAATAGACAAAGAAAAACTTTAAAAATACACAACTACCAGTTGTTTGTTCTTCATATATATATATTGTATTTTATGTGTATTTCAAATGCCAGGAAATATAAATATATTTCTATTTATATTCATAAATTGTTCCAAGACCCACCTGAACAACCACAGGTTTTTATACTGAAGAGTAATTTATAATAAAAGCCAAAGAAACTTTGAGCCTTATTTCAGAAGAAGGAATTACTTGTAAAGACTGTGACATTCTTTGGTTGGAGTTCCACAGATATGACTCTACTGTCTCAATAGTGACAATAAAAACAGAGGAATGAGGGACAGGGACTCAGTGAGTGCTCTTCACTAAGGACACAGCAGACCACCCTGTGTCCTGAAAACGCAGTGTAGAAGCAAGTACCTTAGCCTCACTGAGAGTCATGTGAATGACTCCACTTGACTAGCAATATCACCAAGGAAAATGGTAGACCATCTCAAGAGGACATCTAATCTCTGAATATTTCAGGTAAAAATCTAAAGTTTGATGAGACAAAAGCACTTATTTTAATGATTATTCATCCTTTGTGGATAGATTTCATTCTAAATCCCATAATCTAAAAGCTGATTTTTGTTTGCTTGTTTTGAGGGTCTCTCTATGTAGCCCTGGCTGGCCTAGAACTCTATTTAGACCAGTCTAGCCTTGAACTCATAGAGTTCCACTTGGGATTAAAGGTTATGTGATAACGTGTCTGTCAATTAGACTTTTCTGTCCCACCAGAAACTCCCAAATACCCAGCAGCTGCTTCCCAAATTACCACACAGAGGCCTATATTAATTATAAATGCTCAGTGGTAGCTCAGGCTAACTAACTAAGCTCTTACACTTATATTAACCCCTAATTCTTATCTATGTTTAGTTGTGTGGCTTGGTACCTTTTCTCAGTATGGCATTCTCATCTTGCTTCCTCTGTGTCTGGCTTTTGACTCCTGACTCTGCCCTTCCTCTTTCCAGCATTCTTAGTTTGGTTACCCTGCCTATACTTCCTGCCTGGCTACTGGCCAATCAGCATTTTATTAAACCAATTTGAGTGACAAATCTTCACAGTTTACAAGAAGATTATTCCACAGCACATGTCTAGCTTAGAAACTAATTTATTTGTTTGTTTGTTTTTTGTTTTTTGTTCTTCAAGACAGGATTTCTTTGTGTAGTTTTGGTGCCTGTCTTGGATCTCGCTCTAGCTCTGTAGACCAGGCTGGCCTCAGACTCATAGAGATCGGCCTGGCTCTGCCTCCCGGATACTGGGGTTAAAGGCCCGCTCCACCACCACCTGGCTGCATCACCATTACCCTCCCTGATTTTTTTAATCTTTGTATGGGGTGTCGTGTGTGTGTGTGTGTGTGTGTGTGTGTGTGTGTGTGTGTGTGTGGTCAGAGGCCAACCTTGGGTGTCTCTCTTCTTTTCCTCTGTACATACCATGTTAGTTGACCTCAAGCTTCTGGAGATTCTCCTGTCTCTACTTGTCACGTCTCCATAGGAATGCTGGGATTATAGACATGTATGTTACTGTATTCAGCTTTATGTAGATTTGGTGGATTTGAACTCAGTTCCTCACACTTGCATGGAAAATACTTTACCTACTGAGCCATCTCCCCAACCTGCAGTTGATTTGTTACTTTTCAATGACTTAAATTTTAAGTCTCTCATATTAAATACAGTTGAAGTTTGGCTAAGCAAAACAAACCAGCAAAAACTCACAACAGCAAAAATCCCAAATAACAAAACCCACAAAGCTTTACATTTTGTGGGCTCCTGAGAATGATGTGTGTCCTATGTTTCTGGGTTTTTATTCTTGATTTAAAATAGAGAAAGTTTATGCTGCATTTTAGATGTCCTTAAGAGCTCTTTAATGAAACTTATTTTTTTTCTGAGACAGGGCTTCTCTGTGTAGTCCTGGCTGTCCTGGAAGTCATTTTGTAGACTGGGCTGGCCTTGAACTCAGCTATCCACCTGCCTCTGCCTCTCAAGTACCAGGATTAAGGAAGCTGTGCACCAAGTCTGACTGTTTTGTTTTGTTTTGTTTTTAAAAAGACATTGTAAAAATTAGAAAGCTGGTCACAATTATATTTGAATATGCTAATTTGTGGAATTTTTAAAATAAAACTCCTTAACATATATCTTTTACATGGCATTTACATGTCTGTATTTTTCTTAGACCTCAAGAGAAAATACATGTAAGTACTATGTTGATGCTGCATGACCGGTGTTTTTTCAACCTAGACATTATTTCATCAGTGAAATTTGATTTAATGAGTGCCGCCTTCTAATGGCATTCTCGACTGGATGCCATGGAGATATGCAAATGAAGGCAAAGACATTGTTCTCATTCTCGGAAATTTACAATATAATAGGAGAACAAAATGCAGATGAAAAGTATAACAGCACTTGCAAAAAGGACATGAAAACAAGAACAAATTAACTTAGCACAAAGCATCAGGGCTAAGAGAGGGGATGAAGCAGTGTTGGGTGCTGAGGTAGGGTGCAGTCTCTCAAGTGGACTTAATGAAGACAAGTCATCATAAATAGGTGTTTGAGAGAGATGAATGGAGGGCAGACGTTCAATTCAGGGAGCATGGTACCATCTCTGGAGAACAAAGAAGAAGAAAGATCGAGATCAAGTGTTCTCTAGGAGACATGAAACTTTTGTGCCCCCAAAGCAGCCAGAAGAACAAGACATCCTGAAAGGTGCAGCAGTGGTACTTATAGTCTGGGGCTAACAGCCATCTAATTGTGCTTATGACCCACGTAAGAGCAAGGAAACAATGCCTGTGCTGTAACTTAGCCCATAACTTGTGGTTGGTGAGGTCATGGATTCGAAAGCGGAAACTATTACTGTTTCTTCTCTAAACCAGTATAATTGCTAACTGCATTGTAAATCCTCATTCTTAAAACCGACAAGTAAGTATAGTTCACATTCCTCATGAGAGAAGTTTCTTTTTCCAGCAGGCTATTACAGAAAGACACAACTTTGCAGAAAAATGCAGAGAACAGCTGAGTGAGGGAGGGATGCCCAGCTGACTGAAGGAGGACACATCTACAACACAACCCCTACACCTCAGACTCAGGGAACACCACAGAAGAGGGAATAGAAAAATTATAAGAGCCAGAGGGTGAAGATGTCTGCCACAATAATGTCTTCTATATATCACAGGGAGATTGCACCAATGAAATCTCAACAGTATAGAGCTGGTGATTATTTCCAAAGTATGTGTACCACTACTGAACCCTTAGGATTATTCTGTCCTGTTGGTAATGGATGTGGTTCATAGGTGTCATAGTTGGGTAGGACTATTGGTTGCTTCCCTCCTTTGGAAGCATTCACGGTGCTTTCTGGTACCATGAAAGCTAGTCCTAACGAAGAATGCAATCAGGTCAGTTTCAGCTAAGGGAACCCTGCACCCTATTTCAGAAGTGCATGGTATCTTCAGCAATAGGGACTTGCCTTCCACCTCTTGGGGGCAACTAAAGGGAATACCAATGGGCTGGATGTTTTGGGAGTCCCTTGGGCAGCACTGACCAACAACTCAAAGGAAGGCTTCTCATGTCTGGTATTGGGGGTTTTGTTAGGTGGTCTTGGCTCTTGGAGGAAGCACCACCATCAGCCTAGGTGAGAAAAGCGCATTTAAACTATACACGGATGCTTATAACCAGACTTAGGTGTATTTTTTGTAGGTAGTTGATAGTATGATTCCTTATAACTTTTCAGAATCTTTTTGTTATTTTACCCTCTTTCCTTCTTCTTTGGAATTTACCTCCACCCTCCCTACCCTAAGGAGCTCCCTGTTTCCCATTTCCCTGATCAGATTATATGTACCCCAATATTCTCCTTTACCCTCTTATCCCCTTCTATATTTACCTCTCTGGTCCCTCCTTAAAAAATTAGCAGTTTCCTCTACCTTGGTAAGATCACCGGTATCCTAGTATTCCCCTTGGTATTGTTTACAACCATCCCCCGACCCCTGACTGCACCCCTGCCACCATGCCCCTTTACTTTCCTGCTTTCTGAAGTTGTTCCTTGATATGGATGCACTCCTATCTGAAGATTTGGAGCTAGGAGCTTCTGATGAAAGAATTTCCAATGTTTGTCTTTCTGGGCCAGGGTCAGCTAATTTAATATGATCTTTTCTAGTCCCATCCATTTATCTGCAAAGTTCGTGATTTCGTTTTCTTCCCAGCTGAACATCCACCACATTTTCATTGTGCATTCATCTGCTGAAGGACATTCACATTGTCTCCATTTCCTAGTTATAGAGCAGCAATGACCATGCTGAGCAAGCATCTGCAGAGCAGGATATGGAGTCCTTTGGGCCTGTACCAAAGAGTGGTATATCTAGGTAATATGATAGATTTATTTGTATCTTTTTGAGAATCGTCCACACAGATTGCCACAGTGGCTGGACCAGTTTGCAGTTCCACCAACAGCAAGTGAAGATTCCTTTCCCCCGACATCCTCTCTAACATTTGTTGTCAGTTGTTCCTTTGCTGTTTGCCATTCTGACTGGTGAAAGATGAAATCTCAAAGTTGTTTTGATCTGCATTTCCATAATTGCTAGGAACAATGGTTTTTATTTTTATTCTTTAAGATATTTCTTGGCCATTTTTTTTTCTTGTTTTGAGGATTCTCTATTCAAATTCCAGGACCACTCTTTTTTTCTTTTCTTTTCTTTTTTTTTTTTTGGGGGGGGGGGGTCAAGACAGGGTTTCTCTGTGTAGCTTTGCACCTTTCCTGGAACTCACTCTGTAGCCCAGACTGGCCTCAAACTCACAGAGATCCACCTACCTCTGCCTCCTGAGTGCTGGGATTAAAGGCATGCACCACCAGGCCTAGCTGTGCAGAAGATTTCTAGTTTTATGAAGTCCCACTTGTCAATTATTGACCTTGATTCCTGGGCAAATAGTGTCCAATTCGGGAAGTCCTTTCCTATGCCTGTATCATTTAGGATACTGCTTATGTATTCTTCCAGTAGTTTCAGTGTTTCAGGTTCCACAGTGACACACTTCCTCCAACAAGGCCATACCTACTCCAACAACATCACACCTCCCAGTAGTGCCACTCCCTTTGGCAGCCATTTTCTTTCAAAACACCACAGGTATTTTTACTGGGATTGCACTGAATCTGTAAATAGCTTTTGGTAGAATGGTCATTTTTACAATGTTAATTCTTCCATTCACTGAGCATTGGATGTCTTCCCACTAGAAAGTGTTTTTCTCTCTCTTTTTTCAGGGCTTTAAAGTATTCATTATAGAGATCTTTCTCTTCCTTGGTTAGGATTATTCCTAGATATTTTATTTTCTTTGAGGCTGTCATGAACGGGAGTGTGTCCATGATTTCCTTGTTTGTTGGTGTATAGAAAAGCTATTGATTTGTGCAAGTTGATTCTGTATCCTGCCACACTGCTGAATTTGTTTATTCATTTCTAGAAGTTTTCTGGTAGGATTTTTGGGATCTCCAATGCATAGTAAGATGTCATCTGCAAATAGGGGTAGTTTAACTTCTTTTTCTATTTGTATCCTTTTAGTTTTCTTCCTTAGCCTTATTGCTCCATCTAGTGCTTCTTCAAGCACAAAATTGAAAAGAAATGTGGATAGTGGACAGTCCTGGTCTCCTGACTTCAGTGGGATTGCTAAAAGCTTTTCTCTATGGAGGATGGTGTTGAATATTGGTTTCTTATATATAGCTTTTATTGTGTTGGGATATGTTGCCACTAGTCCTACATTCTATTATTATGAAGGCATGTTGGATTTTGTCAAACACTTTTCGTGCACCTATTAAGATGATCATGTGAATTTTTTTCTTCAAGTCTATTAATGTAGTTTATTATATTTGTTAACTTGTGTATGTTGAACTATTCCTGCATTTCAGGGATAAAGCCAACTTGGTCATGGTGGCAAGTCTCTTTGACTTACATCTGTATTCTGTTACAAGTATTTTATTTAGTATTTTTGAGTCTGCTCATCAGAGATACTGGCCCACAGTTTTTTGTTTGTTTGTTTTTTTATTTTGTTTTTGTTGTGTCTTTGTCTGGTTTGGGTACTAGAATAAAACTGGCTTCATAAAACGAGTTTAGGAGTATTTCTTCTGTTTCTTTTTCTTTGACTAGTTTAAGAAGGATTAGCTATAGATATTATTTGAATGTTTGATAGTTTTTCAATCTCTTCTTTGTTATGGGCTTGTTTAGGTTGCTGATTTCTCCTTGTTTTACTTTTTGTGGTTTGGCTGAACATAAATTCATCCATTTCTTTTAGGTTTTACAACTTAATAGAGTATAAGGTTTTTTTTTAATGTTCCCTTACGTTATTCTGAATTTATTTGGTGTCTGCTGCAATACTTCCCCTATTCATTTCTGAATCTGTTGATATGGGTCCTTTCTTCTTTCTTTTGGTTATTTGAGCAAAGGGCATGTCAATGTTGTTTATCTTCTTTAAGAACCAGCTCCTAGATTCATTGATTTCAATTTTTATTTATTTTTTTTTATTTCTATTACACTGATTTCTGCTCTGAGTTTTCTTATTTCTTGCCACTGAATGGGTTTGGATTTGGTTTGTTCTTGGTTTTCCATGGTTTACTTTTTGCTAATAATTATGTCTTTTTTATTAAAAATAACTTTTTCATACAGTATGTTCTGATCATGGTCTCCCTTCCCTAATTCCTCCAAGATCCTCCCCACCTCCTTACCCACCCAACTCCACACATTCTTTCTTTCTTTTGTTAGAAAACAAACAGGCAAACAAACCAGAATATTTTTTTAGAAAGAAGAAACACATGCATACACAAATAAAATCCATGAAACAGCAATAAAACATAAAACCAGAGATAATAATATACAAGCAAAAGGCAAGTAAAAAGAAATGCCCAAACAAAGCAGTATGAAACCACCACCACCCCAAAAGCCCACAAACATACTATTGAGCTAACTTTGTTTTGGTCATCTACTGAGGGTCATAGAAGCTTCCCTAAAGTGTGCCTTATATACCCAGGGAAACTCCATTGAAGAAAATTAATTTTCCTTAGCAAGTCTATGTCAATTAGAGATGGTTTCTTGATCAGAGATGAGAGGACATGTCCACTTCCCCTTTTCAGCACTGGGACCCCTATCTAGCTTGAACCTGGGCAGGCCCAGTGCATGCTACAATAGTCTCTGTGAGTTTGTAGGTGTGTGAGTTCTGTTGTGTCTGGAAGACACTGTTTCCTTGGAGTTATCCATCTCCTCTGAATCTTACAATTGTTCCACCTCATCCTCCGAATAGATCCTTGATCCTTTCAGGAGGAGTTTGATTAAGATCACATTTAGGACTGAGTGCTCCAAGGTCTCTCACTCTCTGAACATTGTATAGTTGTGTGATTCTATGCTAGTTTGCCAGCTGCTGCAAGAAGAAGCTTGTCTGATGATGGTTGAATGAGACCCTGATCTATGTAGGCACAACAGAATGCCATTAGGAGTCATGTGATTGCAATGTTCCTTTAGACAAACAATAGCATTTGGTTTCCCTCTCGGCCCATTGCCTATCTAGCCTCAGGTTCTTGGTCATTTGAGCAGTGTCAAGCATGGGTTCCATCGCATCACTGGACCTTAAATCCAATCAGATATTGGTTGGTTACTCCCACAAGTTTTGTGCCACTACTGCACCAGCATATCATGTAGGCAGGTCACCACTGTAGATCTCAGGGTTTGTATTGGTGTTAAAAGTTCTCATCTTGTAGTTATGCAGAATATCTTCCAGTACCACAAACACTAGTCAGTGGGGCATAAGGGCACTAGTTAGACACCAGCTTGACTTTTCTGTGTTCAATGAGATATGTAAGTATTGTCTTCAGCAATAGGCCTTACCATCAGTTTGTGGGGAGCAGCCAAGAGCCTTGGCCATTTCCTGTGTTGTTTGAACAATAGCCCCTTTGGCTAACAACTCAACTAGATGTAACGCATTCCTGGAACTGAATGTTTCAGTTGGTGGTAAAGGTTGTCTAATTGGGGCACTGTCTTGCCCATTATTTGGTGACTTCATTTATAGTTCCTTCTTATATGTATATATTTTTAAAAAGCTTCTACAGTAGTTGGTTTCCATATGACCCTTCAAATGGCCCTTAGTTTTAGTTGTTCCTCCCCATATACCCTACCATATTCTCCTCTTCTCTGCCCCTCCCCATTTAATCCTCCTGCTCCAGTCTTCCTACTGTCTCCCCATAACTCTGTATTCCATTTCCCACACTTTAGGATTTCCTCCATCCCTCCTGGCCCCTGACTCTATGCCTAACCTCTGTGGATGTGCATATGGTAACATGCCTATCAATGGCTTAAGAGTTAACATTCCTATATAAGAGAAAACATATGATATATGTCTTTTGGGATCTGGGTTACTGTTGTGGAATACTGTTTTAACTGGACAAAGATATACATTTGTTTAGCCTGATGTATATCAATTTAACTGTGTAAAGGTGTGTTACTTTTGTATATGCTGCATTTGTTTAATTATGAAAAGATATGTTACATTTGTTTCACCTTGCCTGCCTAAAGCACCTGATTGGTCTAATAAAGAGCTGAATGGTCAATAGTTGGCAGGAGAAAGGATAGGTGGGGCTGGGAGAGAATAAATAAGAGGAGAAATATAGGCTTGGGAAGGGGGAAGAACAAGAGGAAGGATGAGGAGGAGAGAATAGGGGACATGCCTGGAGCAAGAAACCAGGCAGACGCCAGCCAGACATAGAGAAACAGTGAAAGTGAGATATACAGAAGAAAGGTAAAAAGCCCCTAGGCAAAAGGTAGATAAAGAGAAACAGATTAATTAAAGGAGCTGGCAAGAAATGTGCCTAAGCTAGACCAAGCATTCAAAACTAATAATAAGTCTCTGTGTCATGATTTGGGAGCTGGTTGGAGACCCAAAATAAAAAACCTGGTACAGGTTACCTCATTTAGGATGGTTTTTCTAGCTCCATCCATTTACCTGTGAATTTAGTAATTTGTGTTCTCTTTTTCACAGCTGTATAATATTCTACTGTACAAATGTATCAGATTTTCATTATTTGTTTATCAGTTGATGAATATCTATGCTATTTCCAATTTCTGAATATTATGAGTGGAGCGGCATTGACCAAGTGGGGTCTATGCCCAAGAATAGTATAGCTGGATCTTAATGTAGATCTGTTTCCAGGTCCCTGAGTAACTGTCGCACGGATTTCCATGGTGGCTGTGCAAGTTTGCACTTTCACTAACAATGAGTAAAGTTCCCCTTTCCCTGCATCCTCACCAGCACGGACTGTCATTTATTTTATTCATCTTGGCCATTATTGCTGGCATAACATAGTTTTGATGTGGATTTGTCTGATGACTAAAGATACTGAACATGTCTTTAAGTGTTTCTCAGCCATTTGTGTTCCACATTTTGAGAACTCTCTGTTCAGCTCTGGACCCCTTTTTTAAAACAGGTTATTTGTTTTCTTGATGTCCAATATTTTAGTTCTTTATACATTTTAGATATTAACCCACAATCAGATGTGTAATTAGTAAAGATCTTTCCTCATTATATAGTCTGCTGCTTTGTCTGAATGATGCTGTCCTTTGCCATGCAGAAACTTTTCAGTTTCATGAGGTGCCATTTATCAATTGTTGGTCTTAGTGTCTGTGCCATCCATGTCCTGTTCAGAAAGTCTTTCCCTGCGCCAATGAGTTCAAGACTATTCCCTAATTTCTCTTTGTCTTAGTCAGGGTTACCATTGTTGTGATAAAACACCATGATCAAAAGCAATGTGAGGAGAAGAGGATTTATTTGGATTACATTTACTCATCATACTTCATCATTTAAGGAAGTCAGGGCTGGAACTCAAATAGGTCAGAAGCCTGGAGGCAGGAGGTGATGCAGATATCATGGAGGGGTGCTGCTTCCTGGTTTGCTCTTCATAGCTTGATCAACCTGCACTGTTATGGAATCTAGAACCACCAGCCCAGAGATGGCATCACCCACAGTGGGCTGGGCCCTCCCACATCAATCATTAATTTAAAAAAATGCCCTACCAGCCTGGCTACAGCTTGATCTTACAGAGGCATTTTCTCAATTGAGGTTTCCTTCTCCTTAATGATGACAGCCTGTATCAAGTTGATGTAAAACGAGTCAGCACAACTGACACCTTGTCAGTTTGACACACGAACATATCACTGTGAAGCCATAGCCTTTCCTTCCTTGTTCATCACCCAGAACACACATTAATATCAACATTACAATATAAACATTCCAATTTTAAAAGTGCCAGTCCTTAAAAGTTTTAGTCTCTTTATACAGTCTCTTTAAAATCCAAAGTCTGTAGATTTCCAAAAATCTCTAAAAGTTCAAAGCCCCTCAACAGTGGGCTCTTGTAAAATCAAAAATAAAGACTTTCTTACTTCAAGAGGGAAGAACCAGGGCACAGTCACAACTTGAAGAAAGCACAAAACAAACTCCAACTGTGTAAACAATTCAATGTCCAACATCCTGGATCCACTTGTGATCTTCTGGGCTCCTCCAAAGGCCCTGGGCCATTTCTCTGGCTCTGCCTTTTGCAGCCCACACATCTTACCTTCTAAACTCAGTCCAGCTCCACTCCAAGGCAGCTGCTGTTCTTGGTGGTACTTGTATCTGCAAAGATACTGAGATCTTCTACTGTAACAGGGCTTGCAATATCCCTGGGACTCCTTCCATAGTGCCAAGCCTGCTGTGGGATGGTCTGTATGGCAAATGTGTTGCTGATTAGTCAATAAATAAAACACTGATTGGCCATTGGCTAGGCAGGAAGTGTAGGCGGGACAAGGAGGAGAATAAAGCTGGGAAGTGGAAGGCTGAGTCAGAGAGACACTGCCAGCCGCCACCAGGACAAACAGCATGTGAAGATGCTGGTAAGCCACGAGCCACGTGGCAAGGTATAGATTAATGGAAATGGATTAATTTAAGCTGTCAGAACAGTTAGCAAGAAGCCTGCCATGGCCATACAGTTTGTAAGCAATGTAAGTCTCTGTGTTTACTTGGTTGGGTTTGAGCGGCTGTGGGACTAGCAGGTGAGAGAGATTTGTCCTGACTGTGGGCCAGGCAGGAAAACTCTAGCTACACAAGCCTCAGCTTCTCTTCAAAATCCCTCCAATCCTGGGACTCCAATGGTTATTGAAGCTGTACCTCCACCAATGACCTCTACTGGCCTCAGAAGCAACACCAGGCCTCAGCTGTTCTCCATGACCCCTTCATGTCTTCCAAAGCAGTACCGCCTTCTGGAAGACTCTTGCACATGGGCGGGTGTGTCTGACAGCCTCATGTACAACTGTGGCTACCTTTGGAACATATTCCTATGCTAACTCTAAGGAAACACTTCCCAGAAGATTTTACCTCAATTATACTGGTCTTTTCTTAATCACTGCTAATAATATCTCAGCTCCAGCTAACCAGTATTCACCCAATAAAACAAAGATTTCTCTTTAGTTGTTCTGGTATCTTGTTTCTTGTTAATCACAGCCAGTTCTTTAGTCCCAGCTAACCATAACCAAGATTGTTCACACAAATTGTGTGGTATAATCTTTACTACCCTCTGAAACTTCACAAGCCAGGCCTCCATCATCTGCAACGCTCTCAGCATTTTTATCTTTCAAGCTCCTAGAGAAAATCTCACCAAGCTTTGAGCACTCAATGGTTTTTCCAATCCAAAGTTCCAAAGACCTTCCACAATCTACCCCCAACCCTACCTAAAGAACATAGTCAGGTGTGTCACACCATATCCCACTCCTGGTACCATTTTCTAATTTTTTCAGGATCACGATTGCTGTAATCAAATACCACAACCTATAGCAACTTGGAGAAAAAAGGATTTATTTGACTTGCACTTCCACCTCATAGTCCATCACTGAAGGAAGTCAGGTCAGGAACTCAAACTGGGCAGGAACCTGAAGGCAGGTGCTGATGCAGAGGCCGTGGAAGGGTGCCGCTTCCTGGCTTGCTTTTCATGGCTTGTGTAGACTGCTTTCTAATAGAACCCAAGTCAAGCAAAAAAAAATACCGTACTGGACTGCCAACAGCCTGATCTTATTAGAAACATTTTCTCAGTTAAGGTTACTACCTCTCAAATTACTCTAGTGTGTGTCAAATTGACTAAAAACTAGCCATCACACTCTTCTATCAGATTCAGAGTATCTGGCCTTCTATTTGCAGTTGAGTTTTGTGTAGGGTTATTAGAATCATGTATTTGGATTCATCTCCACGCAGCCAACCAATTTGACCAGCACCATTTTTGAAGATTCTGTCTTTTATCTAATGTATATTTTTTTGCTTCTTTGTCAAAAATCAGATTATACAAACTTATATCTAGGTCTTCAATTCATTTCCATTGGTCAATGTGAATGTTTTAATGCCAACACCATGGTTTTTTTTTTTTAATGCTATAGCTCTGTAGTACAATATGGGGTCAGGGATGATTATACCTCCTGCAGTTTTTTTTATTGTTCAGGATTGCTCTAGTTCCAGTTATTTGTGTTTCCATATGAAGATGAAAATTGTCTTTTCAATTTCTGTGAAGAATTGTGTTGGAATTTTGATAGGGTTTACCTTGAATATGTAGATTGTTTTTGGTAATATGACCATTTTCACTAATCCATGAGCGTGGAAGATATTTCCATATTTAATTTCTTCCATATCTAATTTTTTTATTATGCAAGTCTTTTACTTGCTTGGCTTGAGATATACCAAGATAAATTTTTGAAGCTATTGTGAAAGATATTGTTTTCCTGATTTCTTTCTCAGTCTATTTATCATTTGCATATAGCAAGGCTAACAATTTTTGTTAGTTAATTTTATATAATGCTACCTTGCTGACAGTGCTTAACAGCTATAGAAGTTTCCTGGTGAAGAATTCTTCACTAAATCTATGACTATATCGTACCTTGAGCTTTTGGGGGGAGATTGGGAAATTTTTAAATACTGTTTCTATTCTACTAATATATATGTTTCTGTTTAAATTGCTTATCTGATCTTGCTTTAACTCTGGTAGGTCATATATGTCAAGAAATTTATCCATTTCTTTTAGGTATTTCCAACTTGGTGGAGTATAGATTTTTAATGTATGTCCTTATGATTCTCTGGATTTCCTTGGTGTCTGTTGTTTTGGCCCCACCTTTTCATTTCTAATTTTGATAATTTGGATCTTCTATCTCTCTGCCTTTTCATTAATTTGATAAGGGTTTGTCAGTCATATTGATTTTAATATAATTAACTCTATATTTCATTGGTTCTTTGAATTGTTTTCGTTGTTGTTGTTTGTTTGTGTTTTATTGATTTCCACCCTGATTTTGATTATTTCTTTCAGTCTGCTCTTTTTCTGTGTGGTTTTTTTCTTTTTGTTTTAAAGCTTTCAGATGTGCTATTAAGTTACTAATATGAGTGAGATGGATCTACTTTTATGAATTAGGCACTTAGTGCTATGAACTTGCCTCATAACTGCCTTCATGCATCCTATAAGCTTGGATATACTGTGCAAGACAAATTGCTAAATGGTCTTATTAATAAAAAACTTGGAGCCAGATATTGGGGTGAAAACTGAGAGATCAAAGAAGCAGAACAAAGCCAGTAGCCGCTAGCAAATCCTCAGCCAAAGAGAGCTACTTCCTGTATACTCACTCTTATATCCTTTCTGTGCCCTGCCATCTTACTTCCTCTCTCCACCCAGCTATATCACTTCCTCTTTCCACCAAGCTCTATCACTTTGTGTCTGTCTGTACAGACCTCCAGACCTCTATGGTTAACTAGCACTGGGATTTAAAGGCGTGTGCCACCATGCCTGGCTCTGTTCCCAGTGTGGCCTTGAACTCACTGAGATCGAGATGAATCTCTGCCTCCTGAATGCTAGGATTAAGGGTGTGTTCTACCACTGCCTGACCTCTATGTTTAATATAGTGGCTGGCTTTTTCCTCTGATCCTCAGATTAGCTTTATTGGGGCGCATAAATAAAATATCACCACAATACTGTTATTTCATTTTCACTCAATTCTCAAACGTTTTTAATTTCTGTCTTGACCTATTTTTCATTCAGTAGTAAATTGTTCAGTTTTGATGAGTTTGTAAGCTTTCTGTTTTTTCTGTTGTTGTTGATATCCAGTTTTATTTTATCTGTCGTGGTCAGATCAGATGCAAAGTGTTATTTCAATTTTCTTTTATATGTTGAGACTTGCTTCCTGTATGAGTATGCAGTCAATTTTGGAGAAAGTTTTATGATGTGTTGAGAAGTTGTATATTTTTGTCTTTGGGTGAAAAGTTCTATAAATACCTACTAGGTCCATTTAATTTATGACATCATTTCGCTCTTAAATTTCTCTATTTAGTTTTTGTTGGATGACATGTCTATTTGTTAGTCAAGCATTGAAGTCTCCCACTATAATGTGTGGGATGCAATATGTGCTTTAAGCTGTGGTAGTGTTTCTTTGATGAACTTGGGTATCCTTGTGTTTGGTGCATAAATGTTTAGAATTTCAAAACCATCTTGGTGGATTTTCCCTTGGTAGATGTAGCATCCTTCTGTATCTCTTCTGATTAGTTTTTGTTGGAAGTCTATTTTGTCAGATATTAAAATCACTTCATCTGTTTGTTTCTTGTGTTCAGATATTGCTCAGAATATCTTTTTCCATCCTTTTACCCTGAGGTCATGTCTATCCTTGATGTTAAGGTGTCTGTCCTGGATGCAGCAGAAAGACTGATCTTTTTTTTTTTTTTTAATCCAATATGTTAGTCTGTAAATTTTTATTGGGGAATTGAGACCATTGACACATGTTAACCAAAATACTAAATATACAGAACAAAGAAAGGATGTAAAAAGCTACAAAGGAAAAAGACCAAATGACATATGAAGTCAGACCCAGTAGAATAACACCTGATCTCAATGGAAACTCTGAAAGCAGGAAGAGCCTGGTTGAATGTTCACAAACTCTAAGCGACCACAGCTGCCAGCCCAGACAACTATACCCAGCAAAATGTTCAGTCACAATTAGCTGGAGAAAGAAAAAACATTACCCAACAAAACCAAATTTAAACACTATTTATCTATATATCCAGCTCTACAGAAGGTGTTAGAAGGAAAACTTCAACCCAAAGAGGTAAATCACACGCAAGAAATGTAAACAATAAATAATCCCAGCCCAGTGAATCAAAGGATGGGAGACCCACACCATAACAAGAAAGTAACAAGAATCAACAAACACTGCCTTTTACTCTCTTGGTAAGGCTTACCTTTGAGATTTTCGTTTGACTTTCTACGTTTTTCATTTCCAGCTTTATTTCAGTTTGGGTTTTCTTTTGTTAAATTCTACTTCCATGTCTTGAATTGTTTTCACTATTTCATTCCACTGTTCGTGTTTTCATAGATTTGTCTGTTCTAATCCGTTGGTGAGGTTTGCCTCTAAAGGTTCCTGTTCAAGTTCCTAAATTCCAGGTAAAATGTTTTCCTAGGTATTGGGAGCTGATCCTTAGAAACTGAAATGGGCTAGGAGGAGTGGGGAGGAGAGTTTCCACAGGAATGAGGAAAGCAGGGAGTTCTACCAGGATCTGCTTAGTCCCTTAGGAATGGGGGAAGAGAGTGAGGGGAAGCCACAGCAGATAGTCTGCTATAGAGCTGGAGATGAGACTGGGAGATTGGATATGGAGGAGAGGAGGAAGAGGTGAAGAACTGCAATTAGTTTATCTGTTATACTGGCTGGAATGGCCCATTGTTCTCAGGACTTTCATTCTTTTTCTTTGGCTTCTTTTCTTCTGTCTTGTCCTATTCCAATCTTCTTGTTTTATCTTATTTCATTATTATTCTTTGGACGTCTGTTCATTTTCTATGGAGAGATGGAAAGTTTGTAGATTCACATGGGAGGGGAGAGGAAGGATCTCAGAGGAGCTGGGGGAGGGAAATGGTAATCAGAATATATTGTATGGAAAAAATTTATTTTCAATAAAAGAAGAATAATTCAGAAAGAAAGCATGGTGAACATGGATCTTAGGGAATAAATAGTTGTCTCTGTTTTCTCTTTCCTTTTTTTTCTCATTTCAAATCTTGAGTGACAGTTACTCTCCTTCTACAAAGATTTTAAAGACATATTTCAAATCACCAGTAGTTGTGTGAACACTGAAAGAACACTGATTGTGTGGCACTGGTCAGCTTTGCTGGAAGTTACGTTTGTTTTTTAAATATACTACGCTATCAATAAGAGTCACGATGCACATTTTCCCATGCAAAGCCAAGTTTTGTGTACTTATGAAAGAGGATGTGAGTATAGAAAGACCTGGAAGCCTTGGCTGCTGCTCTTTTCAACAGCCTCCTCTCGTGGCAGTGGAACCTATTAGAGAGAAGCAACCTTGTCACCACAAATTTAGGTCCAAACGATTTCACAGAAAAGAAAAAAAGAACTATATGGCAACTCTATCTTGCTCTGTCTTTTCCACAAAATAATTTCTCAGAAATATGATCAGCATTTGAGACAACAAGTGATTAAAAATTAAAAGGGCCTGAAAAAGAGAAAAAGTCTACTCATATCAAAGATTTGAAAGCTTACTGAAAGGTGAAAGTAATCGTGGGGGAATGCAGTCTTTAACTTTGTTTCTCACAGTGAACAATTGACCCAAAGAGGTACTTGATGATTCAGATTATCATATAGAGATGAAAGGATTCACTTTAAGAGTTTGTGCCTGGGGTTACTTGAAGAGCAATGCAAAAGCAAGCCATTAAAATTGAAGAAATCCTGTGTTTGTGGCATCATTTGCCACTTGAGCAAGAAAATCAAGTCTGAGTATAGATGCTTCATGAAGGACTTTAAGTCTCGCCTCAGAGCATCTCCTCTGCGCTTGTGCTGGCTCTGTTGATGTCAAAGGAGGTAGAGAGGTCTCTGGAGCATCAGAGCTGCTGCACAGGCAGCTACCAGTGCACTCCCACCTCTTGTCCTTGCTTTTCTGTGTTAAGTGACAGCTTATGGGAATTGTGTTCAACTCAGTTGGCCAGAGAATGTTCTAGTAAGGTTAAGGCTGTGGCATTAGCTCAATGAAAGTTTTATGAACACAGATAGCAGCCAGGGTGTTCCACTGACCACAATAAGCACTTGATTGGATGACAAAACTGAAAAGCAGCACGAGAAAGCTGCAGTGTCCATCACAAGGCCAGATGTGCTTTTGCAAGGCGATTCGATGTAGAGCAGTGCATCTCCTTCAAACATTTGCACAGACTCTAACAACGCACACAGACTGGTCAGTGGCTAATCAATTTCTTTCAGACATTTCAAACAGGTAGACTGTTCAAAATATGTTTGCAATCAGTATCTACTGGCTAGCGTCCTCAGCCATACATATGCACATAAACTTTAAATGGTCTTCTGTGAGGGCAGTTGAGAGAGGATCTCACTATGTAGTCTAGGATAGCATAGAACCCTCAATCCTCCTGCCTCAACCTCCAAACTGCAGGTATTCCTGATGTATGCCAAAACAGATGAAATATTTGCATGCATTTGGAGAATTTAGGATTCTGTATCACTACTTTGTGAATTTCAAAATAATCTAATTAATTCTTAAGTTAGAATACAAAGTAGTGGGTTTCATGATGGCCTGTTTGAAATAAGTCATTATACTTTGTTTCATTCATTCTTCTCTCCCATAGACCCTTCCCCATTTCCCATCTGGTTTTCTGTCCCCGGGTTGTCTCCATTCTGCTTTTTTAGCACATTCATTCCATTGCTCCCCTCCATCCATTAAGATCTCTTTCTCCACATCATGATCATCACACATATATGTGTATGAGTGTGTATATATGTATACACACACATTCTATCTATTTCCTGTCAAATACCATAGCCCATTGTATATGTGGTAGATATATAAGTTTTGAACAAATTTAAAAATTTAAGAAGGAAATACTTATTTTACATTTATTGTATCGTGATCACAAGAATGTGCGTAAGAAATACAGACAAAAGGTTAATCTTATCTCTCACCCAAATAAGGAGGTGAATAAAGAGATGTTGGACAGCTCTAAGTGGAGACTGAAGGAGACTACAAATTTGACATTGGAGACTGAGATGGAAGTCTTGGATATTAGAGCCACAGTTATGGGACACTTAACTTCTGTCCGAGAAGGTGGATCCATGTAAAGAATCCCAAGTGAAACAGATACATTTATACTCCTGTAGTTCTGTTTTCAATAAATGTCCTGCCAGAATGAAAATTCTAAAAACTCAGAGTTGTGTCTGTAACCAATTTAGCATAAAAACTGGCAGATAATGGACACCCCATAAATAACTCTGTGGTTATGGGAAGCAAGCTACATGCAAGAGCTCCTTTCTCTTTAAATTTTAAACTTTTCAGACAGAATCTTACTATGTAGCACAGGCTAACCTCAAAATTGTGATCCTCCTGCCTCAGCCTACTGGATGCTTTAATACTTTTAAAATTATAAACTTTTTATTTGAAATACTATATGTAAAGTTTACATAGTACAAAGAATTCCCATGTCACCTTCATCCTTTACGGGTAAGTGTAGCAGGAATCTTAGAAGGTCTTATTAATAAAATCAAACCTGAGCCAGGTATTGGGGTGAACTGGAAGATCAAAGAACCAGAACAAGCCACAGCTACCTCACCTCACCGGATCCTCAGCTGGTCTTGTTGCCTCAGACTGGAGGCCTCTGAGTTCTCATCCAGAATGGGTCTCAGCTGAACTGCTGCTCAAAAGCCTGAACGCTTAACCAGGCCAAATGCTTAACCAGCCAAATGCTTCTAGTTTCTGGTCCTCACGCCTTATATACCTTTCTGCTTTCTACCATCACTCCCTGGGATTAAAGGCTCACTTCTTGGGATTAAAGGTGTATGTCACCATGCCTGGCTGTTTCCAATGTGGCCTTGAACTCACAGAGATCCAGAGGGATTTCTGCCTCTGGAATGCTAGGATTAAAGGTGTGAGTCCCACCGTTTTCTATCCTAAGTATCTAGTGGCTTTTCTGTTCTCTGACCCCAGATAAGTTTATTATGGCAAACAATATTTTGGGGAACACAATACCACCACAGGTAAGTTCACAAACTCCCCCCTAGACCTGAATTTGGGGTGGTTATATTACTTCAGTACACACTCCCTCATTGTCCTTTCTCTGAGGCAGCCACAATATCTACCTTCTGAGATTCGAACCGTGAAAAATACAGATGTCTACCCAGGTTGTAGTTGTGTGCAGCACTGACTGGGCCTACCTCCAGCAAAATCTCCAAGCCAAAATTTCATCAGAGCTAAGCCATCTTCCAAGACTCCTGGCCTCCAGACTTCATCCACTGTTTAACTTACTAGACCAAGTCTCTGGCAGGTATCTTCCTTAATAACCTCCCAGCAAGCGTGCAGCTGCTATCAGTGGGAAGTTCGATCAAATGGGATCTACTTCACCACAAATAGGAGTAGAGTCACATGTTTTCCTTACCAATTAACTAGGGGGAAATGATACTAGAGTTAACATTTCACTCTATGTTAACTCATGGTTATGAATCACATATCAAAGTCTTTCCTTTAGCATGTGAAATTGTTGTTCCTTGCGAAGCAGTCAAGTGTTTTGCTAACTAACAATGCTCATGGTGTCTGGTAAATTAAACAGGAGGAGAAACAGCTCACATATTACTTAGGCTCCAATTTTTCTTCCAGGTTCTTTGTATGCATTATCTCAAAAGAAAATCTTCATATTAGCACTGCAGAAAAACATTCATTCTCTGAGGAGTAATTATCATTTTATAAACAAGTAAGCTGAAATTCAGGAGGTTAAACACTTTGTTTTAGCGCATTGGTGGTATGTGGCAGAATTTGGGGGAGAAAAACTATGCTCAGAGCAAACGACCATATCCTGTGCTGTACCCTGAAAGCCCAAATCTGCATCTTGGGTTCCACCGTAGTCATCATTGACCACAGAAAAACCGTCCTGCATATGGGTGTGCTGTTCTAATTTTATTTCTTTAGTATTTGGAATTGAGTTTTGAGCCTCTGGGAATTGATTTTAGAACCTCGTACAATATAGCGAAGACTTTAATCTACCAATGAGCTACAGCCTCAGTCCCTCTATTATGTTTATTTTTGAGACAGGATCTCACTAAGTTCCTCAGCTGGCCTTGAACTCCCTCTGTAGCCCAGCCAGCCTTGAACTTGTGACCTTCTTGTCTCATCCTCCAAGGTAAAGGGGATTGCAGGCCTGTGACAATGTTTGCCTTTCAATGGGTTGTTGAAACTTTTCACTGATTTTTAATGTGTACTATAAATAATAAGTAAAAGTAAATATAACACAATTACAGAATTGTATTAAACAGCTTGATTTTAGAATCAAATTTTATTCTGTAAGATATGATATTTCCTGTGTAATACACCTGAAATTCATTACATACTAAAGCAAGTTCTATACTCTCTAACTGGAACAGTCCCCTTTTTTATCTTCAAGGCAAGGAGTCAGTAACTGTGCAACTCCTAACGCACCATGTAACTTTTAGCATCGGGAGACATCTCTTGCCCTCCCTCCTCTCTCTTCCTCCCCATCTGTCTCCATCTTTCCTTCTCCCCTCCTTCTGTCTCACCTGCTTGCTTTTATCCTAAGCATGTCACCCTGCAGGACATGAGCAAGTGTGTACTTAAGCAAAATAGCTATTTCCTTAAGGCCACTCTCAGGGCACAGCACAGATACGCACTGTGGCTGATTTCACCAATCTCCTCTGCATGTGAACTTCCACAGGATTCTATTCAACGGGGCGAACTAAGAAGAAAGAACAATGTCCCTCTATACAAGGTGGATTCTGCATTGTCCTACACATAGCCTGTTGATGGCCGTGGGATGGCAAAGTCATCTTCATTAGACGGAATTTAATAGTGAATCAAAGTTCTTGTGGAGAATAGACGGATCTAAACTTTAGCCTCCCTTGGGTCCTGCTGAAAGATTAGAGGGAAGGAGTAGGGCCTTCGTAAGTTGAATGTATCAGATTGTTTTTCACTAATAGTTCTCTTGTAAAACTCTAAAGCCCACCCACTTTAACCCCTTAAAAAAGAGAGAGAGAGAAGAGAGAGAAACAGAGTGGGAGACAGGGGGAAAAAAACAGCCTCAGGTAGTATACCATGGGCATTGATTTCATCATTTTTTTCAGGATGCTGTTATCCTAGGAGCAAGCTCCACGGTGTTTCAAAGTGCCCATCAAAATTAAAGCCGTTTCCCTGTTGGATTTTGCTAGTTTATGTTCAACCCACTGCCACCATACCGCAGCACACAGAAAGACTTTCTACAATCATATTGCTTCTTTCTGTAGGAGTTTCACAGCCCACACTTGGAATACATGTTGCTGGTAAGATCTCAAAAATAACAGGAATAGGGAACGTCAAAAGTGGAGAAAAGGCAGAGTCACAGGGGAAGGAAGCAGGAGCCAGCGTCTGTGGAGCAGGCCAGACAGAGTTAACAAGGAAGGAGGAAGCAGAAACAAGCATGTTAGGTGATCTTTAGTCCAAAGAAATCTCTGCTGGACAACTGGGCGTTTTGCTCCTTGTCTTTTATTCCCACTTCCTTTCAAAGCACTGGCTAAGCAAAGAGATGGCGACGCTGGTTATCAAGGCTCAGCTATCAGCTGGCCTATCCAGGGTCTTTCATCTTTGTGCACACCTTATGATGTGATGTGCGGTAACACTGGGGCGTCAATCTTATACCATCGATCGCACATGCTACGGAGGCTGGAAAAAAAAAATCACCAGCTAGAAATTGCTTCCCTCTCAGGTATAAAGCGGCACTGATAAGAACTGGTGTATCCAGAAAGATTGGCATGCATTCTTTTTTTCTCTGGGGGAGAAGGGTGGAGAAAAGCTTGGCTTATTTTTCAGTGGGGTGAGAAAGAAGTTGTAAGAAAAGGAAAAGGCGTAGTAGAGATAGATTTTCCTCGAATCAGTGCTGGCCATGAGTATGCCATCCAACTGGACGACAAAGCTAATACATACGATGTTTGTTACCATTACAAAGAAACGCGTTTTCTTTCACAGGGGAATTCAATATTTAAGGATTCACACAAACTGCAAGTCTAGGTTTAAAATCAAAGTCTGCCTTAATCATACTTTCCCCCAAATCTCTGCTAGAGACCAGTTTTAGAAACTCCTGAGGGAGCATGGTAGGGTGTCTGTAGCCAGACCCCTCCTCTGGAATGCTATGAACAATGAAGGCAGCATTTCCAGAAGTGAAAACAAGGTGTTCAAGACCAAAATGAGCCCAGATAGGAGGCAGCAAGAGCAGGGGCACATTATCAAGAGGAGGGTCCTGAATGAGCGGAAGAGGCTGTCTTTGTAGAGCACATGAGAACGCTGCCCTGTGAGAGGGCAACTACATAGCCAGGGCCATGGGGACAGGGGGACAACGTGCTACTTTCTTTCATCTGTTTATTTCTTCCCATGACCCCTTAGAGTGAACCCCCACAGAAAGCAAGGGGCAAATAAACAGTGGTGTTGCCTCCGAGAGTCAGCACTGCCCTTTCCACGGTCTTGGGACAGGAAGTAAAAGAAAACAGTAATAAAACCGATGGTAGGATTCCAAATGCAGAATCACAGAAATCATTCTCTTTCTAGAAAAAGAATGAAAGCTCAAATCTCAGACTTGAGTGTGTGGAAATTGCTTTCTTGTGGCTGAAAGCTTTTCCAACATCCTGCCTCAATAACAATGCATTCAGTAGGATGAATCACCAATATAATACAAATGGCCATTAGGGAAAACATTTTAGAAGGGAAAATTTAAAACTAAGGTATGTTCCACCTTTTACATTGTTTGTACAATACCTGAGGAAAAACAACTCAGGGCTTGGCAAGTCATGGTGGGTGAAGTGTGTAGCAAAGACTGTTCACATCATGGTGGACCAAGAAGCACAGCTAGAGGCCACAACTAGGTGCCAGGCGAGACCCTTCAAGAGCCTACCCATGCTGACCCAAAGCTGCTGTCTTGGCCCTACTGGGCTCTAAAATATAGCACTTCCAATAGGGAACAAGTATTTAAACCATGAGGTTGGAGGGCGCTTTCAGATTTAAGCCATCACATGAAGGGAGAGATTTCTTCAGGAAGACTTTATCCGTAGCAGTAACAGGTGTAGTCAGCTTTATTCTAGCTAGCCACACGGCTTTGTATGCTTATTTGAGGCTAGCTATATGAAGTGCTATGATGAATTTTCTTCAGAAATCACTTTTATCTAGTTCTTGGAATTTTCAGCACCAGGAAGTGCTGTGTATTGATTTTAGTCTGGATTCCCTACTCTTATCGGAGCAGAACACGCCACAACGAAGTTAACGTTTATGAGAAAAGCTTCCTCGGGGAGGGTAACGTGTACTATAACATGTTAGGGCTGGAAGGGACTTTAAAAATCAAATCTAACCCTTATTTTACAAGTGTGAGGCAACAACTCAGGGATAGTAGTGATTTTCCCACAGCGACACATTACTGGTGCTCAGCAGAGCCAAGAGCCAGCTTTCTGGACTCCACATCTGGGTTTCCCTCCTTCCAGTGGTACAGTTCCTGCCTGTATTCCTTTTTATGTTTGGGATATATACCAAGGAAATAAGAAATCTCTTTTAAACATTTTTTTCTTCAATTCAGTACATGAAGTGTCCTGAGAAGCTGTCACTCTCCTCTTAGAAATTCTGTTTTCTTTGTTTGCCTGGGTTCTTCAAGAAAGGTCATCCTCATACTTCTCAGCCAAAGCTGAGGGCACCACCAAGGTGCACAGGGTCAGTGTCCTCTAGAATGTTCAGGAAGACCTGGTCTGCTGAACTCAACATTCTTCCATGAATGAAGAGCCTTGGGTCAACAAAAATGATAAACTGACTATCCATTGAGACTCTGAGGCTCTCTTAGCTTCCAGATTTTCCTTACAAACTCAGTTTGTTCTAAAAAGAAAGAACTTTACCATGCTGTGCTGTTTTAAGCCCCACAAAAGAACTTTTCAGAGCTTACAGAGGGTTTCCTGGATCTAAATCAGTCTGCCTCCAGTTCTATATTGTACTATCTGATTTCTTCCCCAGAGCACTTGTTATTCCTAAGCCCTTTTAAATATCTGCTTTGTTGTTTTTCTCTACAATAAGCAATGACATATAAACAGAAAGGCCACCCTTCAAGGCAGGTGTGTGCTTGCTGGGTGCTTACCGACAGGTCACTGAGAGTCCATGCAAATCAGGGCCTTCACAGAATAGCCAACTCATCTGGGCTAACAGGTGTGTTGTAGGAGAGAACTATAAATGACTCGGTTTGAATGATGACTGTTGGTGTTTCTCCCTGCTATGTTTCGTGCAGTTCACCTCCTGGGTCACACTATTCACATCCGAACTCTACAGGCATGCCAGCAGAGGCCTGTTGTATCTAATGTTCCACTTGATGGGACATTGATCTTAAAACAGCAGACCACCACGTGTCTGCCCCCAGCCTTTGCAAAAGAAAATGTGTAAGTTTTTATCTAACAATTATTCAAGGAACATCAGCATACAAGTTATTTTGTCTCTGGCCAAAAAAAAAAAAAAATAGTTTAGGAAATTTTAGTCTTCCTGCTTCAATTTTAAAAAGTCAAAGCATGTGAAAGCAGTCAGTATTTGACACACATCTTTTAGAAACCTCCAGTCATGGCAGGCATGGTGGTGCATGCCTATAAACACTCAGAGGCAGACACAGGAGGATTCTGAATAGAAAGCCAACTAAGGTTTCCTCTGAAGACCTTGTCTTCTAAAGCAAGATGAAAACTCTGTAGCCAGAACAGCATTTTTAAAAAAGATACTCATTGATAAATATTTAAGTAAATAGATACATCTTTATACAACATCTAATCTTAGTGCTTTTTTATAAAGTAGATTAGACTGAGTGCTTATCTATGAACTCAATCAGTAATATTGACAACAAAGTTAAGTGGATGGAGGGTGAGGGGATACTTGTGTGAGCCATCAGGAGAAGTAGCTGTGGAATTATCCAACTTTCTTTCCTGGGGAAAGTGCTGCTTGCATCTGGAATGTTTCTCTTCGCCTTCTTGCAGAGGTAAATGATTATTGACATAAGTGATAGGTAATTTTGAAAGCAATTACTTGGCAAACCCATGCCAATGCTTTAGATGTTTATTTGCCCTGCTGTGACACTGCACATTATTTCTCACCATTACTGAATGAATGTGTCCTGCACAAATCCTCACCATGATGGTTTTGAGAGGAAGGGTCTCTGGAAAGTAATTAGGGCCAGAAAATAGAGTCCTTTAAAGGATATGAGTGTGGTGATATTTTATTTGTGCACCTCAATAAAGCTTATCTGACAGCCAATATATTAAACATAGAGGTCAGGCAGTGGTAGTACACGCCTTTAATCCTAGCACTCAGGAGGCAAACATCCATCCGGATCTCTGTGAGTTCAAGGCCGCACTGGGAACAGAGCCAGGTGTGGTGGCACATGCCTTTAATCCCAGTACTAGTTAACCATAGAGGTCTGGAGGTCTATACAGACAGACAGCAAGTGATAGAGCTTGGTGGAAAGAGGAAGTGATGTAGCTGGGCAGAGAGAGGAAGTAAGATGGCAGGACACAGAAAGGTATACAGACGTGAGTATGCAGGAAGTAGCTCTCTCTTGGGTTGAGGATTTCCTATTGGTAAGAACTTGTGGCTTGGCTTGTTCTATTCCTCTGATCTCTCAGTTTTCACCCCAATATCTGGCTCCAAGTTTTTTCATTAGTAAGACTTTTTAGCAATTCATCTTACATATGGGTGCTCTTCTAAAAGACTTAGAGCAATGAACTCTCCCACCACTATGGAAAGACACAAAAAGGCAGACAGCCATTGACAAGACATCTCATCTCAAAACTCCTGGTCTGACCACACCTCGAGCTTGATGTCCTAGCACGCAAACATATCAGAAATAGACTCTGATTAAGACACTTCCCATCGGTAGTTGGTTATTCCTACTCAAGCTGACTTGTACATTTAGGAAGGCCCTTGGAAGTCCCTGGATGCTGAAATTCATTCCACATAAGCGGTGGGCAGGTATATGCTGTGGTCTGTTCTGAGGCTCACTTGCTGTCACCAGTGCTGCTGTGGACCAGACAGAACCAGTCCCCACAAGCTGAAGGTGGTTCAGAAGTCTCCAATCCTTTTAAAATATGCTCAGACCCGATGGGATTCTGCTCACTTATCCCATCACCTTTGTTAATGTTCTCTTCTTGACATGTCCTCTCACCTTCTTTTCTATCAAATACTGAAAGTGGAATTTTCCAAATTCAAGTCAGTGCATACTGCACCTACCCGTATTGCTGAACATTCGTATTGCCAAACAGAACAATTCTTAGTAACTTTGGAAAATCATTCTCAAACCACTACCACTGAATTCATCCTGTTTCTTCCCTCAGTTCAACAAAAGTAATGTGGGGTCTTTCTTTTAATGATAGTCTCTGAAAAACATCTGTGTAACAATTCAGGAGAATGACAAGATGAGCTCTGGCCAGAGCCACAGGCATCTGAGCACAGGACTGAAGGCTGGACTGGCTTAATTGTTGGGCTGACCATCCTTCTAAGTATTCCTTCTGAGTTTTTAGATGACTGGTGGAAGATTGGAACTAGAGGGCAGAGCACTGGGCACAATGACATCTGCCCTGGGCATCGTGACGCCATATTTAAAGAGCTGCACCAGGCCCTCGGCTGGACTTCACTTTCCAGGTGCCATGTGCTTTCTAGACTTCGTCTAACTCCAAACACTGGTGGATTTGATATCTAACACTTGATAGCAAAACTCCAAACAGCAAGAAGCAAGGTAAGATGCCCTATGGTATGTAACAGAAAGGAAAGCAGGGGTGTAGGAGGGACGCAGAGGGAAGAGCAATAAGAGAACTTTCTTCATGCATCCCTCTTGAAGAAGATAAAGTCTCTATATACTCTATATATTTTCTAGGCATATTCAGCAGTATTGGTTCTAATAACATTTTATTTATAGCATTCTTCACATTCATAAACAAACTATCTTTTAAAAGTGGTTCAAAATGTGTCATTTTCAGAAACTGCCTCTTCCTCCTGGCTACTCCTTACACCCATGAGAACTGCAAAGCTAGGTCGGGAAAGCTTGTTGGCCTTTGTTCCTTTTCTCAACCTCCTTGCTAGGACAGAAGAACTTCCCATGGAGTCACCTCTCATCTTTGTTTTACTCTCAGATGGGATTGAAGGGCAAAGACTCTTAGGGACAATACCTATGTGAGAGAAAATTGGGAAGGAGATAGAAAGGCAGACAGAACCCCTATGCTTAGCCTGGCTAGAATGGAGAAAAAGGAGGGGGCAGCTGAGTGAAGGCTCTCTCAGCCATCCTACAGACAGGAAGGGGGCAGCAAGGTCCCTGAGAGCCCTTTACTAGGGCAGCCATGGATGGAGGCCTATGTCTCCCTAGAGCTGGCTTGCCATGGCATTTTTATCTCCCGGGTAACACTGGACAACCTGTGTGCCAAGAGTTCAATAGTTCTGTGGTTGGAAGGCTGAAATTGTTTTCTCAGTCACTGAAATTCTAGCTATAGCCTTTTAATCATTCATACCTCTACAGACTTCAAAATTAGGACTGGTGCCCTTTACTCCTCTGATGCAACTGTTAGTCCAGTATTTCTCTGATTTATTTTTAAGTACAATATAAAGGTCAGGGGCTGTAGCTCAGTGGTAGACTGCTGTGGGATGTCTTTCTGTATGCTGTGAAGATGTGTTGCTGTGATTGGTTGATAAATAAAGGTACATTGGCCTATGGCAACGCAGCTTAGAGGCAGGCAGGAAATCTAAACAGATATACGGAGAGGAGAGAGACACCAGTGGCCAAAGGAGAAACAAGATGCCAGCAGACCGGTAATGCCACAGCCATGTGGCAAAACATAGATTAATAGAAATGGGTTAATTTAACATGAAAGAGCTAGCTAGCAAGAAGCCTGCCATAGTCCATACAGTTAGTAAATAATATTAAGCCTCTGAATGATTATTTAATAAGTGACTGTGGGACCTTGGGGTCAATCAAGACCAGAGAAACCTTCTGGCTACAGTAGACCACTTGCCTAATATTGATGAGACTCTAGGTTCAATCCCCAGTACTTCTGGAAAAAAGAATGGAGGCAGGGCCAGGTGGGGTGGGCATTGAGTTAAATATAATATGAAACACATGAATTAGCACAAGCCCACATCATCCAGCTTCATGCAATCCAGACAGCAGTTCATCTTCCTCTTCCTCATTCACAGAGGACTTCACTCTTTGGCAAGGTTTTCTCACCCAAGTCCTTTCCAAAATATAAGGTAAATTCAATGTTAGGGCTTCTTACTTCCTCAAATTTTCTATCAGCCACGACCTTCTTCTTATCCTCTTTTCTACTTACCATTCAAACTTCTGCTCAAAATAATTATCTCTGGGAAGTTGTCTTAGTTCTCTTTTTCCTTTACAGATAAGGTCTCACGTGAGTTAGACTGATCTCAAGCTCTTGATGGAACAACCCAGGGTAATTCTGAATTTCTGCTATTGCTAGGATCACGGAGTCCACCATCATACCTGATGTTATGTAATGTCAGAGATCACACAGGGCTTTGTGCATTCTACCCATAATCGAAGTGCATCGGAACCACCAAACTAGACCACTCTGTGGGTAGAAAGACAAGTTTATTTGAAGAAACAAACTACCAGGTTGCCTCAGACAGTAGAGGACAGCTGCTTGGCAGGAAAGCAAGCAGATGTTACCTGATGGTCAGCAGGTCTTCAAGCTGATGTATCTGAAGTAATCAGGAACTAGATGCCCTTCCCGAGGTAGTTGACTTGACCACTGGGGTGGATAACGGAGGTAGTGGCTTTCCTGGTAAACAGAAACCCACATTATGGGATTCCTGAGGAATACTGAGTTTAAGACTTCTGTTTACCCAATAACAATCCTACTGTTTATCTGTTCAGAGTCCTTCTGTTTAGGACATTGTCAGCAGTGCTGCCATTTTGGGGGCCCACATTGGACCTAACACTAATCACTGAGTTATATTCCCCAAGCTTTTAGTTCATTATTTGTTTATTTTTATGAAATAGCAAAAAATGCTTGAGTTTTTTTGTTTTTGTTTGTTTTAAAGAGATTTGCTGACTTCCAAGTTTGGAAGGAGTCCCAAGAGTGAGATGAAGACACAGTGACCTCAGCTCCTGATGAGATCTGAATGCTGTTCCACACATGGTGGAAAAGCAGAAAGGGAAGTGGGGACATAAAAGAGAGATCACACAGCGAGAAAGACAACATTATCATGTCATCATGTGGCATGCCATGTGGTGATCACCAGGCAGATTCCCAAACCACCTGCTTAAAGGAAGAATGGGAGAAATAGTCTTCCCCAGGGAAGAACACACCAACTGGTTACTCAATACTAAATGGTTAGTCCTGAAAACATACATACAGGGGACATACAGACTAAGCAGGTCATGTGTGTGTGTGTGTGTGTGTGTGTGTGTGTGTGTGTGTGTGTGTGTGTGTGTAACGACAATTAATGAAGAAAATGTGCTTTTGTTTTTAAGATTTGAAAGACAGCAGGGAGTACCTGGGAATGCTTGTAGGGAGGAAAGGGAAGGAGAAAGTGGTGTGGTTATATTTATATCAAAAAGCAAAAGAAATAATTTTTAAAAATTATTTCTGCTCCCAGCAACTGATGGGAGTAGATGCAGAGATCCACAGCCAAACACTGGTTGGAGCCAGGGGAATCCCACAGAAGAGTGGGAAGAAGGATTGTAGGAACTAGAGGGGTCGAGGACACTATAAGAGCCCTGCCCACAAAACCAACTAAGCAGGGCTCATAGGGGATCACAAAGACTGAAGCAATAATCATGAACTGTGGTGATTTTGTGTCCCCCAATATATTGTGCACCCTAATAAACTTATCTGAGGAAGAGAACAGAACAGCCACTAGATAGACATAGAGGCCAGAAAATGGTGGCACACACACCTTTAATCCTAGCATTCCAGAGGCAGAGATCCATCCAGATATCTGTAAGTTCAAAGCCACACTGGAAACAGCCAGGCAAGGTGACACACGCCTTTAATCCCAGCACTTGAGATCTCATGTCTTACTTGGAAAAGAGATCTGCCTTTAATCCCAGGAAGTGATGGCAGGAAGCAGAAAGGTATATAAGGCAAGAGGACCAGGAACTAAGTTTGTTAAGCTTTTAGGCTTTTAGCAGCAGTTCAGCTGAGATTCATTCAGATGAGGACACAGAGGCTTCCAGTTTGAGGAAACAAGATCAGCTGAGGAATTGGCAAGGTGAGGTTAGCTGTGGCTTGTTCTGGTTCTCTGATTTTCAGCGTTCACCCCAATACCTGGCTCCAGGGTTTGTTTTTATTAATAAGACCTTCTAACAATTCGTGCTACAATGAACCCTGTATGCGTCTGAGCTGAGTCCTCTGCATATACCTTATGATTATGTAGCTGGATGTTCTTTTGGTACTCCTAACAGTGGAAGTGGGGCTTGTCTCTGACTCTTTTGCCTGCTCTTGTGACCCTTCTCCTACTGGGTTACCTTGCTCAGCCTTGATTGAGAGTTTGTGCCTAGTCTGATTGTAACTCATTATGCCATGTTCCTTGATATCCCTGGGAGGCCCGTTTTTTTTTTTTTTTTTTAAGGGAAAAAGAGGAGGAATGGATCTGTGGAAGAAAGGGGGGGTCAACTGGAAAGAATAGAGGGAGGAAAGCTGTGGTCAGGATATACTGTATGAGAGAAGAAGAAAAAAGAAAAAATTGCTTTGCATCTTTAAAAAAGTGAACCTGATTGTCACAGAGATTCCTAAGAAACTTGTTGTTACCAGTAGCTTTCAGCAAATATTCAAAGTGGTTCATTGTGTATTATCAATTCATTTTTCATTAACAACTCACCTTTATGATCCTAAATGAGGCTGGTTTTTCAATTTTGTCATTAATCTTTTAAAAAGTCATGTAATAAGTAAGTTGAAACAGCTAGAAGATCATGTTAACCATGACAAAGTAGAATCTTATTAGAGACCATCAGCCTGTGCACAGTGAGCCTGCACAATCACCTCAGAGAAGAATTGGCGTCTGGGGCAAACTGTCTACCAGGGACCCAGCACAAATACAAGCACTGAGGTGGGGAAGCATGTAACACTGTAACCTACTGTCTTCTCAAAGAAGAACTACTCTAAATTCCTTGTGTGCTGGGTCACTTTGAGGGGTGGGCCTGTGGACCCATTACCCACCCTCTAGCTGGCAGCTGAAGACCTCAGTGCACCAGCCTCCTGGACCACATATGGCTCCATCCCAGGAAATGTTCTTACTGTGGTTCATGCTGATTTAAGTAAGTTTACAGGAGCAATTTTACCAAAATCCAAGCTGCCCCAAGGCCCAAAGGAAAAGCTAGCATCCAGGAGTGAAGACGTGGAAGAGACTTGTCACAGTGTTCAGTACATCAACTGTGCTCCACAAAGCCAAATAATGAACACCTTTCAAATGGTCTCACAGAAGGAACTTTATTCAAATAAACAGGGCTTTACGAAAAGAAGCAGTTCCTTTTCTCTTTCTTTGTACCTAAATCAGTAAATGTTTGCTGCATAAGTATGATATACAGAATACTTTGCCGACTGTTGAAATTAAGTCGAGTAGGAACTGTTCATGATTTTCATTATCTTCAAATAGTCTGTCGTGAATGTTTTCATTGTTAAATATAACCTGTGGCAATGTACTGCCTAGTTTCATGCCAACTTGACACAAGCTATAGTAATCTGAGAGGAGGAAACATCAACTAAGAAAATGCATCCATAAGATCCAGCTGTAGGCAGACCTTAAAGGAATTTTCTTAAGTTGTGATTGAAGAAGGAGGGCACAGTTCACTGTGGGTGGTGCCATCTCTGGGCTGGTGGTCCTTGGTTCTACAAGAAACCAGCCTGAGAAGCCATGAGGAGAAAGCCAGTAAGCAGCACTCCTCCATGGCCTCTGCATCAGCTCCTGCCTCCAGGTTTCTTCCCTGATTCATTTCCTGTCCTGACTTCCTTTGGTGATGAACTATAACGTGGAAGTGTAAGCCAAACAAAGCCTTCCATTCCCAAGTTGATTTTGGTCAGGTTGTAGGAATAATGACAGGAATAATAAACCTAACTAAGACAGACACTTTTTAAAAACATTCTTTTTATTGTGCTATGAATTGGATTTGGTTTTAGCTGGCATCCTCTATCCCCAAAGATTTACCTGCAGCTTGGACTCCAGTTTGGCAATGTTGGAAGGTGGAGAAATCTTTGAAGTTGGTCCTGGTGGAAGATAATTAAATAAGTAGGAGTAGTAATCCCTAGGAAGAGATTAATGGAATTCCCATTGATTCTTGTGAGAGTAAGTTATTACTAAAAAAAAGTGAGCCCGGCTGTTGAATTTCTTTAACTTTCTGTATCACCATGAGATCTCTCCTCACATGTATTTACACTGTGATGCTATCTGCCATGCTATGATGCAACCAAGGCTGAAGTGATGAGACCACCTGAGCTTGGATCTTCAGCCTCCAGAACCATCATCTAAGTAAAACTCTTTTCTTCATAAAATCTGAGCATTAGGTATTTGGTTGTAGATGATAAACCTGAGAATTTCGAGGAGAAAAGACCAAATCTGTGACTGTCCAATTTGGGGTGCGGTGGGGACTGACCATCTAGCTGTCTTGCCATCATTGGGAATTGAGAGAGCAGCTCCTGCTGGCCTCTTGAAGTCCCTTTTATAGAAGGGATAAGGTCTGCACAGAGGTGAGAGAGTCTGCTGTTATATGTTGTTAGAAAGACACAATGAAAAGGGTGAGGATAGACATCGTGTAAATGGGGTTACAAGTTTACCTCAGATCTAAGAAACAGGAACTTACTCTTGATTGCAAACAGAATCCTTAACTCACAAAGACTTAACACAGGACAAACAGGAACTTATTCTTTAACTACCTGCAGAAACCTTAACCTGCACAGGACAAACTGTCTTAACTGCAAACAGAGCCCTTAACTTGCAAGGTCTATTTTTCCTGTTTTGGTTACACAGTACCCACAGAGAAGACCGAGATGTACTGCAAATAATTCCTTACATCTCAAGAAAATATTCTTCCTGTGACTGATCCAGTGAAAACCTCTGGTATTTGAGGGAAATGTACACTTTTTTATTTTAAAGCTATCCATTCACACCATTTGCTAATGTTAAATCTCTGATCTTCGCTATTTACTACGTGACAAGCATTGAAATGGTACCCTCCTGGCTCTTTTCTTCTCAAAGGAAAGCAGTGAAAGTTAAAAGTATCCAGGAAAATAGAAACTGCTCAAAATTTAAACTCGGAAAGTTAAGTAATTCTTAGTAAAAGGGCACCGAGGCTCCCATCTGCAGAGCTCCCCCGTCTGCCTGTTTCCAGATGAAAAAAATCCTGGTCCCACCACTCTTCCACCATGCCCAACTTCTTTAATCTCCAGTCTCTTTTGTTGGGAGGCCATGCTGCCTTCATTCCTTGCACTGTACAGTTATTTTGTGAAAACACTGCCTATATTGTCTAGGAAACAAAACCCTAAAAATGGTTTCAGGAATGTAGGGTGTCTTAGGTGCTGTTCTGTGGCTGTGAAGAATTGAGACTCACCAAAGCCTTGATCCTAGCCCCAGTCTCAGTCACTTGAATAACATGACATGGCATCCATGGTTACGGTTAGCAGAGGGAATCAAAGGAAGATGGTGTGACAAGTCACTGAGAGGTGGCTTTTGCAAGGGGACAGAGGTTACAAGAGCTGGAACTGTAAAAACCCAGAGATGGCAGGGGGAGAGTGAATGAGGTCCACCAGGCAAGTCTTGACTTGGGTGCATCTCACAGTAGAATGCAATGCAAAGCCTGAGGATCCTGAGGGTGCAGTTCCTGAGCATTCCACCACCCCCAAAGGGGACAGATAGAAGGTGAGAACAATGCTAAATGGCCAACAGTTAATGTAGATAGGAGGTAAAGTGGAGGAAAATTGTTTTCTAATATTATTCACCAAAGAGTTTCAAGCTGTTATTTAATAGTTCACCTTATAATTACTAACCTGAATGCTAGCTATTAAACATTTAATAGATAGTGTTCCTTACCCTTCTACTTTTATTTCTTTGACAACTTGAATGGAAAGTTTAAATTTCAGTGATCTTACAGGTAAAAATGACTGAGGCTGAGGCTGGAGAGATGGCTCAGAGGATAGATGCGCTTGCTGTGGAAGCCTGATGACCTGAGTTCAGATCCCCAGAAGCCAGGTAGAAGCTAGAAACAGCAGTGAAAGTGTTTGTTATCTCTGTACCTCATGGAAAGCACCAGAGGCAAGATGGGAATTACTGGGAGCTTACCCAATTTATGTAACTGTGGTGATATATTGTGTACCCTAATAAACTTGCCTGAGGATCAAAGGACAGAGCCAGCCACTAGATTAGACATAGAGGTCAGGCAGTAGTGGCACACACCTTTAATCCCAGCACTTGAGATCTCATGCCTTTGCTTGTGAAACACACATGCCTTTAATCTCAGGAAGTAATATGTCAGGGCAGAGAAATGTATATAAGGCATGAGGAAACAGGAACACACTCCCTTGAGGCTGAGGATTCTGAGAGGTAAGAACTAGTGGCTGGCTGTTCTGCTTCTCTGATCTTTCAGCTTTCACCTTGATATCTGGCTCTGGGTTTGCTTTTTTTTATTAAAAGACCTTCTAAGATTTGAACAACATCTAAGATTCCAATAACAGTGAAGAATTGTGTCTCAAAGAAGGTGTAAAGGCAAGGACAACATTGAAAGATTGTCCTCTGATCTCAACATGCACACACTCATATGAATGAGCATGTTCAAGATCAAATATACACATACACTGTTACTCCCCCTCCCTCCTATACATACCCACTACAAAATATATATTATATGCATCATAATACACTGTGGATTTTGCTCCAGATTTATCCTTGGTTTCGTAGAAATAACATGTAGTTAAAAAAATTTGTAGCTTTTGTTATATTTTTCTTCCAAAAAGAAGAAGGGGGTGGGAAATAGAGGTGGCCTAAAATTAGAACATTGTCTGGATTGGTGGTGCACACCTTTAATCCCACCACTGGGAAGGCAGAGGCAGGTGGATCTCTATGGGGTCCAGGCCAGCCTGATCTAATAAAATAACAACACAGAACAAAGAACAGCCCCTTCCCTGCTATTGTAAGCCAGCACATAGAGTTGATTCAGTCTTCACAGTAACCCCTGTAGGTTTTGTTTCCTCAATAAATAGAAGCAAAATCTACTAAGGTGGATATTGGATAATGAAAACAGAATGATAGAAAAAGCAAATAAGCTTTAGATAATAAGGGTAAATCTAGTAAAATACCCATTAATAATAACCTTGTGCATGAGTTTCCCAGTACTTAAGGCAAAGGTCATAGATACAAAGCTGTGTTGTATGAACAAAGTCCTCACAACACCAAAGGCAGGGGCAGAGCTGCTGGCTTCTCTTAGTAAAGACTATAAGGCATGTGACATATTAAAGGAGAGCCCAATGCTTAGCTAAATAAGAGACACAGGCTAAGGAGTTCAGAATAGTCAGGATTCATGTCTTTGTCCCCTCCATGGAGAAAGCCAAACTAACGCAACTAAATTCACTCCAAAGCCATGTTTTTATATAGCTTCTTTACTTTAACTTTTATTCTTTGGAAATTTCAAACATATATGGAGTGCATTTTCATCTATCCACCACCACACTCCCCATCACATCTCCATCTCAGGTTCGTATTGTCCTTTTATAATTTTTATTTCTTTAACCCACTGAGTCTACTTAGTGTTGCTCATATGCACATGGGTGTGGGGAACCTCTGGTGGCCTGAATATTATATATATATATATATATATATATATAAAACGTTTTTCATTCTTCTCTCATATATTTTATCCCAACTGTAGTTTCCCTCCTCCACAACCCCCACTCCCCCTGTCTCTCTTCCCTACCTCCCCTCTCTCCAGATCCACGCCCCTCTGCCTCTCCTCAGAAAAGAGCAGGCCTCCCAGGGACTTCTACCAGACACAGCATAACAAGCTACCATAAGACCAGGCACATCACATCAAGGCTGGGTGAGCAACCCAGTAGGAGGAAAAGGTCCCACAAGCAGGCAGAAGAGTTAGAGATCACCCTCACTCTCACTGTTAGGAACTCCACAGGAGCACCAAGCTATTTTGCCATAACATACACTCAGAGGACCTAGGTCAGACCCCTACAGGTTCCTTGATTTCTGCGAGCCCCTATGAGTACAATATTCTCTGCTCTTGCTAATCTCACTATGCTCTCTCTATTCTTTATCCCCCACAATTGCCCCCTCTCTTGCAGATAGCCCTGGTCACGTTCAGTCTGCTGGCCATTTTGATCTACTTCTTTTTCTCTCTTCTCTGGCTTCTTCCATATGCCTCTGGTTGTCCTCTCTGTCTCATATCTACAACAAAAACCTTCCCCTGAACCATGTCATGCAGTGATCATGCTGGCAGTTTCTTTACTGTGCTCTCCCTTGCATATATCTGGTGCTAAAACCCTCAAAAACACTTTCAACAGGCAATGTCACAGAGTAAATATTCCCATTCCAAAAGAGAGGAATGGAGGCACAGCAAAGAAAGATTGGATCAAAGTAAAATTGAAACCTAGTAGGGCAAACAGCAGATCCTGCCACTCTATACCTTGCATATGGGACACAGGATAAAATCATCTCAATTGTAAAGTATTTAGGTAGCTACTCCCCTCTCACTTTCCTGCCTACAACACACTTCAGTCTCATGGGCTGGTTCCATGTCCTGTATATATTCATCCTTGGCAGGCATCCCACAATTCTGGCATCTACAGCATCTTGATGTCTCCACTGTAACCAAAGTTTCACCTTCAGGGCTCCATGCAATGGCCTCTCAGGGCCTCCTTTTGCAGGAACTCTTACCTCACCACTCATTGCTTGGGTTCAGCAGCCTTTGGGGAGAGATCCATCACCTCCTCAATTTTGTGTCTTGCATGTTTCCAAAACCAGTGTTTCATGGATGACACTGCCAAGTTCTCAGGACAGTTCGGGATGGGACCTGGCTCTCTTGAACTACAGTTTCAGCAGCTTTTGTATGCTGAGGCTGAGGGTACGAGGTACTTCCTTAGGCAGTCACTTCACAGGAACAGAAACATACTTTGGTAGTCTGATCTTCTGTTCTTTCAAATAAACTTGCATTTTCAGGAGTTGGAACCTTTGACTGATGGGGGTCTGGACCTCAGGTTACCTTTCCTATTGTTTCAGTGCAAAACAGAAGGCTTCTCTTTAAGAGAGCTAATCTCCTTAACAATTATCACCTTTCCCCACACTGCCTCAACTGCAACCTTAAGCTTCCTGGTGATCTTTTCCATTCCAAACTGCATGTTGTAAGAATGTCTCTCTCCCACTTGTTTTTTTTTTTTTTTTCACTGTGTGCCACTGTGTCAATGTTCTACTATCCTGAAATCCCCTCCACCAAAGAAATCAGTCCATTACTTTTAAAGTCATCCTATTGCAAGTTCTCAGGACATGACCAGAATGCCACATTCTTTGCTAGAATACAACACAAATGGCCCCTATCCCAAGGTCCTTGCTCTTCTGTGAAACATCATGAGTCAGCCCCCCCCCCCACAATGCAACACATTTGTCTTCCAAGCTCCCACTAGAATAGCTTTTAAAGCTCTACTTGCATTATTCTGATGTTTTTCTAACCCAAAGTTCCAAACTCTTCCACTTTCCTCCCATAAAACATTTCAAACACCCTAAAAGCCACATAATCAGGTTTATCATAATGATTGCCCCACTGCTGACACCAATTTCTGCCTTAATAACCTTTTTGTTACTATGACAAAAATATCCTAATGAAAGCAACTTAACAATAGGACCATGAGGCCAGCCCATCATATTGTATTTGCAGTTCAGAAGCAGGTCGAGAGACCAGAAAGTGGAGCCAGGCTATAAAACTTCAAGGTCTGCCCCTAGTGATGTACTCACTCCAGGAAAGTTCCACCTCCTTCAGGTTCCATGATATTCCCAAACAGCACCATCAGCTTTGAACCAAGTGTTCGAACACATGAGCCTCTGGGGGATATTTCATATTCAAATCACAACAGATAGGTAATTATAAATGCGATGCAGTCCATCATGGTGGGGAAGGAATGGTAGGAGGAGTAATTGCCAAGGACTTATCCACTAATATCTGCTGGCAAACTATGTGATCATATCTCTGAAAACAACAGGAGAAAGAGCAATGTTAATAGAGCACAGGACACCTTACTGTAAGCTGGGCATCGTGGTACATGTTTGTAATCCCAGCACTTAAGAGATGAAGCGAGGAGCATCAGGAGTTCAAAGTTATTTGGGATACATAGTGAGTTCAAAGGATAGCCTGGAATACATGAAACCTTGTCTTAGGTAATTTAGTAGAAGTAATGGTATTAGTAATAGAAGCAGTAGTCATAGTAATGCAACCTCGGTTTGTAGGCAAGCAGGGGTTTTTTTGGGCGGGGTGAGGCATGACTTGGTTTATTGTGATGCTAGGGATCAATCCCAGGGCCTTGTGTATGCTACACAAGCACTGTATACCCTACTCTTGATAAACAGTTTTAAACTATGATTTGAATTATACGTCAGTAAAAACTACTAATTTTTGCAAGAAGTTTAACCAAAGAAGCTGGTAATCATTTAAGACACCTGAAAAGAATGTCAGTGTTAACATTATTTACCAGCATGTCCATGCTTACATCCCAGGGAAGGGGTTATTAACTTCCATGTCCATGCTCACATCCTGGGGACTTGACCTGACTAGGGGAGGGGAGGGAATGAAGAAATGGCAAACATGTACAGACAAAAAAAGCTGATTCAAGTAGATTGGGCTCTTTGAAAGCCTAACCCCAACTTATTTGTCATTTGTCATAAACAGTTGAACAGAGAGATGGAGTTATTGCATACAGCTGAACAAGTAGCCAGAGTTGTTTTATACAGATAAACGAGGGGGCAGGGTTAATTACAAACAGATAAGAAGGAGGTGAGGTCTATGGTATACAGCTGAACAAGGAGGCAGGTGTAGCTGCCTAGTCTATGTAGGGGAGCAGTCTTCAGGCCATAATCATGCTGTGAGGAGCAAGTTATGATAGACATATTCAGCACACACCATCAACAACCACATTCTGACCAGAGGAAGCCTTTGCCGTCTCTCTGAGCCTCATGGGATCAGGGTGGGGAGGCTTTCACATTTTCCTGTAGGTATAGAGCTAGGATCCTTGACATGGTTGTGCTGTGTCAACAGCAACCATCAACCCAGGACTTCATTAACCCAGGGCTTCCTCCACTCCCCATAATTTATGCTGATACTTCCAGTCACCTAGTCCTCCTCTTTGTCATCTTCAACAAGGAGAGGACAGCTTCCCTGGTAGGAACGGGCTCCAGAGGCATGTCCTTGGGTCCTCTAAGATGACATTTCCACTAGACCTTGGCTAGATGTCTGGGTTAAGTTTGCCCCAGCTGCTATCTTTTTAATATTAGAGCTGAGAACCCAATGGAACACAATAAAAAAGATCAACCACAAAATCAATAACTTCAGAAAAAGAAAAATAACCCACTTGACAGTGTTCTTTTTGTTTATGAGTTACTGCCTCCCCAAATAGACACTGAAGACCATATATAAGCATATACACTCTCGGCTTCGAAGCAAAGAATGAAAATCTAAAAAGGTAAAAATGAAAATGTGTGCTGCTCTGCTGCAGTGTAACTGAGAGTTATAAAGGCCGGGTGAGCAATATTGAGTTTGCAGAGGCTCAATCACATCACCAAAGATTTACCCTCACTCTGTAAACTCAATATAGGGCAATAACAGTCTATTACAAGCAGAGCAACACAGCATCAGAGGAATGCTTAAAAGAACTAGACAGAACCTTTAAATCAACGCAATTGCATTATCTTCCCCCAGAGGAAGCACGTGGGGGAGCTGAGAGCAGGGTTTTTCAAGAGATATTACTAATTTACCATAAGTTATATTTAATACACTTTAAAGCACACTTTGTAATCACTCTTCATTTTTTCAAGAGCAGAGAAATACAGTGAAAGAGAAAACACCCCCAAAGAGCAGGAGACCACAAGGGGAAAATGACAATAGTTGTGTTCTTTAGAGGCTAGCACTCCAGGTAATTCTCCCAGGACTGAAAGGGCTCACTATTCCCAATTTCCCTGAGACTCTTCCAGCAGGAACTATAGGAATAATAGAAGTTTACAAATTAGCCAACATTTAAATCCTGCTGAAGCATCAACACATAGCATTTTAGAAAGGTGTTAAGAAATTGTCCCAACACCTCTAACAGAAGAGCAGGCAACTTCTTTCTGCCTGTTCTGACTCACAATATTTTCTTATCCAGACTCTTCCAGAAATGCTAATAGAAGGGGGTTCTTAGCGTGGAAGAGGCAGGCAGGCATAGTGGCTCACCCTGTAATCTAGCATTTAGGAGGCTGAGGCAGAAGGACTTGTTAAGTTTGAGGCTAGCCTAAGCTATGGAGTGAGATCTGTCCCCTGGTGGTAGAATTCATCCCTGGTGCATGAGCAGACTTTTTGGAGCCCACTGCCTATGTTGGGACACCTCATGCAGCCTTGAGGTAGGGGGAAGGGCTTGGACTTGCCTCTACTGGATGTGCCTCCACATGGGAGGCCTTGCCTTCTTGTGGGGGGTAGGTTGGGAGGAGGAGGCTGGGGAGGTGAGAGGAGGGAAGAAGGGGATCTTTGATTGGTGTGCAAAACAAATGAAAAAATTCTTAATTAAAAAAAGCAAAAGAAGGGAATCACACACACACACACACACACACACACACACCACCACCACCACCACCACCACCACCATCATCAACATCATCATCATGACAACCACCATGAACAACAGTAAAATAACAAGAATTTTTTTAAAAATAAATAAATAAATAAATAAATAAAAAGAATGTTTTGTTTCTGAAGGACTAGCATTTTGTTATTTCCACATGCTGTCCCAGTTTTAATGTTTATAACAGTGTACTTAGTCAACAATGTATAGAGATATTAGTTTTATGAATATGAAAAAATGACTTATCTACATCTACACATAACAAGAGTTCTCTTGTTACAATTTTTCATCTGAATTCTTTTACTTGTGTTTTTCATGGAACAAATCAAACTATTGATCATGATTTCTTTTTTAAATCTACTAGCTACTAAAATTTGCACATAAAAATGAAGTCATAATTTCTATACAATACTTCTAATACTATTCCTCTAGCTCCCTTAACCTTACACAAAGAGCTACAGGCTACTGACGAATGCTCAGAGATGGGGAGAAATAGTCTTCCCCAGGGAAGAGGGGAAGAGCACACCAATTGGTTGACCAGTACCAAATGGTAGGCTCTGAAAGCATATATACAAGTAACATTTTACAGACAGAGCAAGATTGTTTGGAAATATGTGTGTATATACACTTAAATATATGCATGTAACAAAGAAAAGAAAGACAGACCATGAATTTGAAAGAGATCAAGGAGGAGTATGTGGGAGGCTTTGAAGGGAGGAAAGAAGGGAAGAAATGATGGAATTATATTATAATCTCAAAAACAAAAGAAAAATGAAATAAATCATAAACCTTTTCTATAGTCTATGCAGTAGGATCAGCTATCCTGATCAATACCAGAAATAAGCATGAAGAAAGGTTTTTAATTCTGGATAAACTGTTCCTAGAATGGATTTCTGCCCATGACTTCTGTGTTGGCAATAGAAACACACCCACAGCAGGTGTGTGAAACGGCCCGTGTAGCACATGGCACATGGGGGGAGTTCTGAGCTTTGTCCCTTTTGATGTTGAATGGTTTTATTGATGTCATGCTGAAAGATTTTATAAGAAATCAAATTGCGTATGGATTTATACTTGTATGTGTGATGCTAGAAAATCTTTAATTTATGTTTATACTGCTTTTAATTTACAAGCAACTTCCTAAACTTCTTTACAATTGACCTTTATGTCAAGACTGCTTTATTTGAAATGACCTACCAGGAGAATTTTTTTTTCAGAGTTTTGAACTGCATTGCTTTCTTTGATTTTTTGAGTCATGCTGCCTTTTAAGAAAATATCATCCGCTGTGGATTTAGAGACATTAGTCCTCCCATTTGCACTGCTATTTTCTTACCTAGACAGTGGGAAATGGTTTTATTAGTTCTTTCTCATGCTCGGTGAATTCATCTGTCATGCCACCCTTTGGAACAATTGCTGTGAAATTTTTATGTTTAATATTGGTGTGATTAGAATTTATGTCTCTGAAATGTGTTAGCAGTTTTTTTTTCAGGTTTGCTTGCCTATAATTATCATGTGCAACTCATTCAAAACACAGCCGTCAATTTGATCTCAGTCACTTACCCTAAGTTAAATTTACTGCTAGTATCCAACATCTAAGGGTAATCTTTAAATAATGTTTGATTCTAATCTCATATAAAAGGAACCTCGAAAATTGATATGTGTCCACTATCTAATGTCAGCATAGTGGTTAAAACAATAGGTAGATATTCTGGAGCACAAACCTGGGTTTAAAGTTTTGAGCAACTAGTTAGTAGTGGTGAGACTAGTCCTCAGTTTCAGTTCCATAAAAAGGAGGTAGCAAATGTGTGTGTGTGTGTGTGAGGGGAGTGGGGTATATATCATATATGATTATTTTAAACATGAAATTACATATTTCTTATGAAATTCCCAGTACTATGGCATATAGCATTTAATCAAACAACGTCGCCTACTCTTATTAGGAAAATGTACTGCCATTAAGAGCTCTAGTAATCTGCAGCCTTCCAGTCAGTGTCATAAAGTCTTCTACTCAACCATAGGTCCATTGGCTATGATAAAACAAAATAAAAAGGTTGGCTGTTGCGCACAGATTATAGTCCAACACCTGTCTCCTAACAGTAGTGGGACTGATACCAAATGCCATTGAGTGAGTAATCATTCTAAACAGCTAACAGTCACAAGGCAGTTCATTCTAGGCTGGATGAGTCTGAGGATTGAATCAAGTCACCTGCTGATTTTAAGAGTTTTTCCAAGGACTGATATAAAATTTAATGTTAATGACTAACTGTTATCATATGAAGCCATATGTGTAGTACTTCCAAGATCTGGTTTGAAGAGCATATTAACCCAGGGAGTGTTTTAGCATATAGTATGTTATTAGTTAGAATTCTCAAGAACTAATAAGGAAGATAGAGAGACAAAGAGATATATTTATTATATGGAATGGGCTGACACAACTATGGAGGATGAAACATTTCCTAATCTTCCATGTGCAAGCTGAAGGCCCAGGCAAGACGGGGGATAGAGTTCACAGGCTGAGACAGCATAACAGAGCAAGAGAAGGCCAAAGTGCCAACAGGGAAATCTCAGCCTCCTTCTACCCTTTTAGTCTCTTCAGGCTTTCAACAAGCTGAGGATGCCCACCCATGCTGGAGGTGCCCAACTGTTTTACAAAGTTCACCAATTCAAATGCTAATCTCTACCAGAAATACTTACAAACACATCCAGAACAGTGGGTATCTTGTACCCCACTCAAGTTTCCATACAAAATTAACTCTTACAGGAGTCTGGTACCATTTCCTTTGATAACTTCAGTCTTGGATTATCAAAAAATCATAATGGAGACTGAAGAGATTGTTCAGCTGTGAAGAGCACAAGTTTTTCTTCTAGAGGACCCAAGTTTAATTTTCAGGACACAGAAGATGACTTAAAACTATCACTAACTCCTGTCCTAGGTGATCCAACACCCTCTTCTGGCCTCTGTGAACACTGTACACACTTGGTATAGAGACATACATGCAGGTAAGACACCCATAAAATTCTCAATAAGGATAAAAAAACTATAATGATTTCTAGCTCATCCATATTTTTATTAAAGTTCATAAAATTATGGTTATTGGGAGAGATAATTCATAGAAAAAAGTACCTTATGAAGACATTTTAGAAAATAAATAGATCATGCTATGAAATTTGAAACAAAAATCACAATTTCCTAGATTTTCACTGAATATTGAAACTTGCCAGTTTAATTCTTAAGCTTTCTTTAGGAATGTGGCTGGGTAGTAATTGATGGATAAAGCCCTAGCAAAGGCCTTTAGCTTTCCCACTTTCCTGCATCTCACAGAAGCATGCCATCTTTTCACCATTTCAGATGGGTCGCCACAACCATCTAAGCAGAACAATCATAGCCAGGCCTGATAGCAAGTGCCTGGAATGCCAGCACTTAGAAGGCAGAGGCAGGAGAATACAAGTTCGAGTTCTTCTAGGCACACAGCAAGTCCCAGGACAGTAGGTTCTAGGGAGACCATGTCTGAAAGAAAAAAAATAATAAGAATAATTCTAATTGTATGCATAGTCTGGAAATAGTCCAAAGTTAATACTATCAGTACATTCATGTTATATTTAATATCTATTTCCTCATTTGATTTGCATTTATATGTATTTATTTGGGCTTATTCTGCATACTTTACTTTAAATAACATAAATAGAATCCATGTAGTCCACTTTTTACCCCATTTCTTTAAGAGATTTGTGCAAAATTCCATTTCAAGATCAATAGTCTCATTTTTTTCTCTACCTATTCTATTTTTTATTTTTTCCCTTTTATTAAAAACATTTTTCCTCACATAATATATTCCCCTTCCTCTACGCTCCCCAGAGCTCCTGACCTCCCCTCCCACCCAGACCCACCCCTTTCTGTCTCTCATTAGAAAACAAATAGACTTCTAATAAATAATAATAATATACAATAAGGTAAAACAAAAACTAACTCATCAAAATTGAACAAAACAAACAGAGAAAAAAAAGCCCAAGACAAAGCACAAGAAACAGAGACCCATTCATTCACACACTCAGAAATTCCATAAAGACAAAAAAACTGGAAGCCATAATATACATGCAAAGACATGTAGAGTAAAAAGAAAGAAGAAAAAATATAATAAAAATAGGGCTGGAGAGATGGCTCAGAGGTTAAGAGCGCTGCTTGCTCTTCCAAAGGTCCTGAGTTCAATTCCCAGCAACCACATGGTGGCTCACAACCATCTGTAATGAGATCTGGCGCCCTCTTCTGGCCTGCAGGGATATGTGCATCAGAACACTGTATACATAATAAATAAATAAATCTTTAAAAAAAAAATATATATAATAAAAATAATGAGATAAAATTTAAAAAGAATAAGAAAAGCACTGGTATGGCATTGTAAGACAAGGAACCTGTAAAGATGGAGTTCGTTTTCTGTTGACCATCCACAACTGGACATGCAGCCTACCCTCAAGAGGAGTTTGCTTTCCCAGTGAGACTTCTTTGGAGGAAACTAAATTTTTGTTTTCAAGTGGTTATCACTTGGAGATAGCTTCTGGGTTAGGGATGGGGACTTGTGTCCACTTCTCCTTTCAGCTCTAGGGCCCCACCGGGTGCAGACCTGTGCAGGCCCTGTGCATGCTGCCTCGGTCTCTGTGAGTTCATCTGTGTTCTGATAATGATGAGTTACAGGGCCTTGTTTTCTTGGTGTCCTCCATCCTCTCTGGCTCTTACACTCTTTCTGCCTCCTCTTCTTCAGGGTTCCCTGATACCTAAGGGGAGAGATCTGATGGATACATCCCCTTTAAGGCTGAGTGTTCCAAGATATCTCTGGGTAATATCTGGCTGTGGGTCTCTGTATTTGTTCCCATCTGCTGTAGTAGGAAGCTGCTCTAAATGATAGCTGAGCAATGCAATGATCTGCTTCCTGGCTGGAGTCTACCTATTCTTATTTGTTGGGATTTCAATAGGGATCAAAATCTTTGAGGGGTTAGTGACTTACTTGGGTATATTTTCATATACTACCCATGGCAAATGTGAGCAAATATATCAGTGAATTAATGTATGAGGATATATAGGGCATCCCAGGGTGCTCCCATGAATTACAGGCAACTGAGGAAAGCTAGGAGTTCCAGTCATCAAGAATAATGGTCTTGGACTGAGACAACTCAGTTGAGAGAGTCCTTGTCTAGCTGTAGGATTCCCTAGGTTGGAGTCTCAGGACTTATCCAATAAACTGGGTGTGGTGTGGTCAATGCCTGTGATCCAAGCATTTGGGAAGTAGGGGCAGAAGTACCAGAAAATCAAGATCATGCTCTGCTATACACAGAATCCAATGCCAGTCTGGAATACAGAGGCCTGGGTATATAGACCTGAAATACACAGACCTGGGATACATAGACCTGGGATACACAGACCTGGGATACAGAGGCCTGGGGTACACAGACCTGGGATACATAGACCTGGGATCAGAAAAATGAAACAAAGAAAGTTATTTTGGACTTCTTAAAGGTAAAATGAGATGTAAGCTTTACCTTATTTTATTGATAAAGATAAGATTGTCCATAAAACAAGCCCAGGGGCTTTTAAAAGTGGGTGAAATGTGGTAATTATCTTTAAGAATCAATTCTGAATAACAGTAGTGCTGGGTCTGAGAGATGTCTGGGATCCTGGATGTGAAGGAGGATGTCTCTGTTTAGGAATTAACTCCATTCAAACCACTTGGGTAGGATGCCGAGATTTTTCCATTTAGAGATCCCATCCAACCTCACTGCTCTCTGTCTCCACTGCTGACCGTGAAGTGTTCTTTGATAGCATGTGATAGACAACCTCAGTTCCTATCATGTTGGAGCCACTCTCTTTTTTCTCCTACTATCCTTACTCACTAAATTCTAAACATTCATTGATATTTGGTTTGCATCATGTCCTTTCTTGATTCTTTCAGGGGTCCTTTCCAAGTCCATAGTTCACAGTTCATCGTTTCCCTCATTCATTCAGTACCTTATTTATTTAACAAGGGTTTGTTGGAGAGTGTAGATCGCTTTCTTAATATGTCTAAGGCCATGTTTGATCTCCAGCACTGTACACACACACACACACACACACACACACACACACACACACACACACACGATAAAAAGACAGACCGACAGATGGGAGAAACAGAGAATCCGATTCCAGATGCATCTAATGTTTCATGGTACTTGGTATGTGACATAAAAAATTCTTTTTCTCGCAGTGTCTAATTTCTAATGTAATAATTAATTGTTCCTTTTATATTCTTACATTATCTTATAATTTCACTTGTCACGTGGACACTAGGGAGTTGTTTCTGTGTCTAGTTTTTGAATACTAAGGACCAGGGAAAATTTGCCTTTAAAAACGTTTATGGCCAGCACTTGTGACACAGCCTGGCACTGTGCCCCAGAGGAAGAGACAAACATACGTTACAGTTTGGAGGTAATAAAACTTGAACATGTTCAATATTTACATTTTGGTTATGGATTACTGCCTAAGAAAGTCACTCAAAATGTAATTGCTTGAAGCAATGCTTACTTTGTTCATGATTTTGTGACTCAGAAATCTCAAGGGGGCTTAGCACAGCAGTTTATCTCTGAACTGCAGGACTTGTTTTAGCCAGAGTGGCAGAGGGTACTGTTGCCTCTTCTGAGACAGCATCTATAGTCACACTTCATGCAACTCTCTCTTATTCTCTCTCCCTCCCTCCCTCCCTTCTTTCTTTCCATCCCTGCCCTTTTACTTAAGTTTTCATCTTCCAGAGTCTCTCAAATGATTTGGGTTTCCATAGCCTGATAATCTCAGGGATTCATACCTCCGTTACAGTAGACAGAAGATGCAGAGACTACAAGGCCACTTAAAGGCTTCAAGAGGAGCTTCATGGCACCACTCAGATATGCTGTGATGGTTAAAGCAATCATGGAAACTGTAAATCGTCAAGAAGATAGAGAACATGCATCACACCATAGCGGGAGACAAGCAGGTAGTGTAGCTGGGCAAGGGAGTGGACACAAAGTTGTACACTCATCACTATCTCTTCTGCTTGGGCTTCTAAAAGAAAATACCTGAGACATAGTTAATAACAGTTTATTCACACAGTTCTAGAAATTGGAAAGTCCAAGGTCAAGCCACTGGCTCACAGTGTCTTGTAAGATGGTGTCCTGGTGCACCATCACTGGACCTCCGAAGGAAGCAAATGCCATGACCTCACATGACAGAAGAGATTCAAGAACGAAAGAGCCAAGTTGCTTCCCTCCATCCACCTTATAAGGGCATTACGTCCATTTGTGAGAGCAGAGTCTTCATGACCTAATTGCCTCCAAAGGCCCCGTTTCCTAATACTAACACCATAGTATGCAACATCCATTGGGGAGAGCGACATAAATGGTGTTCTATTTGCTGTTATTAAAATAAAATGCCTGAGGCTAGATGTTTTGTTTAAAAGGGGATTATTTTTGGCCACAATTCTGGCATTCAAGGCACAGAGCTGGTACTGGCTTAGCTCCACTGAAGACCTTTTGGTCATAGAGAAAAGCCAATGGGATCACAGCACTGTAAAAAGGAGAGAAAGCCCAGTGAGACAAGAAGTCAGAGCAAAAGGAATGGTGGTGGCCATGATGTTCTGACAACCCTTTACTGAGAACTAACCAGGGTTACAAAAGAGCTACAGCAGTTCCCTCTAACAGCAGTGTCCCCAACTACCCAGAAACCTTCCAATAGATGCCCCATTTTACAGGTCCCATCCTCTTGACTCTGGAGACACGGCTTAGCAGTTAAGAGCACTTGGTGCTCTTGCAGAGGACCCAGGTTCTGTTCTCAGCACCCAGAGGGTAGCTCACAACCATATGTAACTCCAGTTCCATGGGATCTAATGCCCCCTTCTGGCCTCCATGGGCACAGGGCATGCATGTGGTATACACACATACATGCAGACAAAAGATTCAGACATAAAAATGTTTTTGCTCTTAAAAAAAATAGTCCCATCACTTTATAATCTCTCCAAACTGGGGATCAACTTCATAACACATGAAACCTAGTTAAATCATATCCAGTTCCTATTAGCATTCAGCCTACACCATAATATTTGGAAAACACTTTCTGTCATAATTTAAGCAGACTACGAAATATATTGAGTCAGTCATGTGTTTTGGAAAAATATCATCATTAAAGTTTAATTTAAATTGATAATTAAAACTCCCTCCTAATAGCTCAATTATTTGACTTAAAATACTAAATAAATGGGTTATGGTGCCTATTGTCAAGTCTGATGACCTAAGTTCGACCCCTTTGACCCACATGATGGAAAGAGGGAACTGACAACTTCAAGTTGTCCTCTGATGTCCACATACATGATGTGGCATGCTCACACCCACCCAATACAACACAGTAAAATAAAGTTAAGTACTAAGTAAATGATGATCAAAAACACTGAGTGAACAAGAATTCAAAAACACTAATAGTATTTTTCAATATATAAAAATAAAAGAGGCTTAAGAAATCTTTAAAATTCAAAATGTTATCAATTAAAATTGTCTTTCTGCTAAAATTTTATTCATATCTAATATAGCTACATGGTTCTCAGTTACAGTTTCCTGCAATATAACTATACAATTGTTAGTGTCTGCTTGACTGTTGAACTATGTTGAGAAAAATCTATGAATCAATTCCTAAGCAGTTCATAGGCAAGTCCCTCATTTCATAACTCCTCTCATGGCATGGCATATTGTATGTATTCATTTCTCCTGGTGATTTATAATACCCTGGGGAATTCAACTATTTATCAAGAACTGTCTATGTATTATAAGGCTAAATAGTTCTGTTTCCAGGGAAATGAGAATTACTAATACTCGATTATGATTTTGTGAATTTATTCATATTTTTGATGCCTTAATGTAGCTCATGACTGAACAGTGCTGGTTAGTTCTTGTCAATTTGACACAAATTTGGATGTATCTGGGAAGAAGAGAGAGGATCAGATTGCCTCTCTGAGATTGGCCTGTGGGGGGGCATTTTCATGATTGCTGAATGATATAGGAGGGATCAGCCCATGGTGGACAGTACCATCCCTGGACAAGGTGGCCTGGGACGAATAAGAAAAGGAGCTGAGCAAGTCATGCAGAATGAACCAGTAAGCAGCACTCCTCCATGGTCCCTGCTATAGTTCCTGCCTCCAGGTTTCTGCCTAAAGGTTCCCCTCCCAGATTTCCCTCAGTGATGACCTGGTACCAGGAAGTACAAGAGGATATAAACTCCTCTGTCCCCAGGTTGCTTCTGACATGGTGTTGTTTGTCACATACACAAAAAGTAAGCTAAGTCATGTAGGAACTGGCTTACTGCTCTTTATACTGTGAACACACTGTAGTTCATAGAATACTACTTTCCCCCAAATTCATTATCTATGTGTCTTTAGTAATCCAAGGTGGTATTCACAATTCTGTTGTAATCTAAATTGAAATGAGTTTATGAGCTCATGCACTGGAAGCCTATTTACTTGTCTAGCAATGAAGGCAGAGCTATTATTTAAATGACTATTGGTATTAATACAAAGAAATGGATTGTCCAATTACAAATACAGAAATTCTAGTTTACCTAAAGTTGAAAATGTTTTTATTTGTAATTCTCCACCAAACATTCAAACTAAAAATAAGTCTCATTTTCTTAGGAAGCTACTAAAATGTCTCTACTGAGAAAAGCCAATAAATATATGACACCAACTTGTGAAAACTCTCTAACGGAAGGCTCACACCTTTAATAGCACTTGGGAAGCAGAGGCAAATGGATCTCTGTGAGTTGGAAGTCAGTCTGGTACGTACAATAAGTTCCAGGCCAGCTGGAGCTACATAGTGAGATTTTGTGGAAAGAGAGGAAGGGGGAAAGGAAGGAAGGAGATAAACATATTCAAAGAAAAGGAGAGGATGTGGAAACATAATAAATGAATTACAAAAGAACACACACACAAAGAGCTGGATGAAATAAGGAAGTCAATTCAGGATATGAAAGGGGATTCAATAAAAAGAAATACAGCTGAAAATAAAGTGAATTAATGCTGCAAAAGGTAGCCTACAAATTGGGAGAAAATTTGCTGGTCAAACTGGATGTCTGCATGTAAAAGAATTCAAATGAATCCATAGTTATCACCCTGTACAAAACTCAACTCTAAGTGGATCAAAGACCTTAACATAAAACCTGATACACTGAACCTTATAGAAAAGAATGTGGATAATATCCTTGAACTCATTGGCACAGGAGAAAACTTACTGAACAGAACACAATTAGCACAGACAATAAGAACAACAATTAATAAACTGAGACCTCATGAAACTGAGGAACTTCTGTAAGACAAAGGAAACTATCATTTGGACAAAGCAGCAGCCAACAGAATGGGAAAAGATTTTTACCAACAATACATCCAATAGAGGGCTAATATCCCAAATATATAAAGAACTCAAGGAACCAGATATCAAGAAAACAAATAACCCAATTAAAAATGGGATACAGATCTAAACAGAGTTCTCAATAGAGGAAACTCAAATGGCTGAGAAACACTTGAGGAAATGTTCAACATCCTTAGCCTCAGGGAAATGCAATTCAAAACTACTCTGAGATTTCATTTTACATATGTCAGAAGGCCTAAGATCAACAAAACACGTGACAATTCATGCTGGTGAGGATATGGAATAAAAGGAACACTTATGCATTGCTGGTGAGAGTGCCAACTCATACAGCTACTATAGAAATCAGTATGACAGTATCTCAGGAATGTGGGAAAAGATCCAGCTATACTGCTCTTAGGCATATTTCCAAAGGATGTTTCATACTGCCACAGAGACACTTGCTCAGCCATGTTCACTGCTGCTCTGTTTATAACAGACAGAAATTGGCAACAACCTAGGTATCCCCCAACAGAAGAATAGATGAAGAAAATGTGGTACATTTACACATTGGAGTATTGCTCAGCTATAAGAAAAATAAAATCATAAAATTTGCAGGTAAATGGTTAGAACTTGAAAAAATATCCTTAATGTGACAACCCAAACCCAGAAAGGCAAATATGGTATGTATTTGCTTTTATGTGGATATTAGCTTTCAAGTCAATGATAAGCAAGCTGCAAACTATAGAACCATAGAAGTAAGGAACTAGGAAGAGGCAGACTGATCTCCCTAAAAAAGAAAAATAGAATAGGGAGTTAGGGATGAACCATGGGTGGTATTGAACATGAAGAACAAGTAGGGAGAAGGAGGGAAAAGGAAGACAAGGGAGGGAAGATAGGGAGAGGTAGTTAAAAGTAAGGGTCATTTGAGGGGTAGTATGGAAATCTAACACAGTAGAAGCATCCTAAAATATATACATATAGGAGAGCAAGCAATCTTAAAAAAATGCCAAATAATGGGGGAGACTGAGGCCCAAGTGGCCATCTCTTGTCACCAAATGAAGCTTCCAGTACTAGGATTGGATTACATCTAATAGAATTGTTGGCCAAAGGGGCCCTACAGGAACCCCCAAACAACCCAGGGTGTTGTCAAGACTATAGGTTGCTCTCCACCAACTGACACAAGGCCCCATTGCTGAAGACACCTACAGAACCCATTGAACATGGAGAAGTTGAGCTGGTGCCTACATAGAGTTTTCACCCCTACATTCCAGCATCTTTGGTACAAGGAGAGACTCTGTGTGCTACCAAAAGACAAACATAAACACCAAGCCAGCCAGAACCCCTTTATCTACAATGGTGTACTGCCTGCTAGATATGCTAGGGCAATGGTGGCACAAAGCTTGTGGGAGTAACCAACCATTAACTCATTTGGCTCACTCAATGAGAAGGAACCCATACCCAACACTGCATAGGTGACCATGAACCTGAGACTAGATAGACCAGGGACCTATGGTAAAACCAGTAATACTGCTCCAAAAAAAGGAAAAAAAGTGATAAAATAACTCCTAAGAATATTCTGCTATACTCATAAATCAGTGCCTTGTTCAGCTATCATCAGAGAAGCTTTCTCCCACAGCAGATGGGAACAAATATAGAGACCCACAGCCAGATACTACACAGTGAAAGACCTTAGAACACTCAGCCCTAAATGGGATGACTCCATCAAATCCCTTCCCTCAGGACTGAGGGAACCCCATGGAAGAGGAGGCAGAAAGAGCGTAAGAGCCACAGGGGATGGAGGACACCAAGAAAACAAGGCCCCCTAAACCAACATGAGCAGAGCTCATATGAACTCCCAGAGACTGAAGCAGCATGCACATGCACAGGCACTGCATGTGTCTTCACAAGGTCCCCTGCATATATATTATAGCTCCCAGGTTAGTGTTTCTATGAGATTCCCGAGTGTTCATAAGAGTAGGTCTCTGATTCTTATGCCTTCTCTTGGGCGTTTTTTTTTTTTTTTTCTGTCTGTTGGTTTGTCTTGTCCATCTTCAATGTAACAGTTTCTATTTTATTATCTTATTATATTTTATTTTGTTATTTTATATATATATATATATATATATATATATATATATATATATATATATATATATGGATGGACGGATGGACAGACAAAAACCTAGCCACTAGGGTAAAGGTTAGCAACTGAACTGTCATACCTGCTGGGAGAGGGAACATCATTTTTCTCTGGTGGAGTTACACAGGGAATATCAACCACTCCAGGGCAGACCTCATATTCAGGAGTAGTTGAACAACTTAAAATGGACTCCATAGGTTTTTGTGTGTGTACTTTTATGTGGTTACAGTTTGGTTTTTTGTTTTGTTTTGTTTCGTTTTTTGCTTTCTTTCTTCTTTCTTTCTTTTTGGGTGCTGTTTTGTTTTCTTGGTTTTGGGGGTTTTGTTCTTGTATTGGAGTTTTGTTTGTTTTTTAAGGAAGAACTTAAAGTTGGCTGGGTAGGGATAGGCAGAGGATCTAGAAGGAATTGGGGGAGGGTAAGAATATTTGAAAATATATTTAAATTTAAAAATAGTTTTAAATCATAAAAATAACAATAAATATTAAAAATAAATAAAAAAACACAGTACAGGAATTATTATATGAACTGTAGTATGTAAGAGAGTATCTTATTCTTAAGAAACATCTCTGAAAGCCAGGCATGGTGGCACGTGCCTGTAACCCTAGTACTTGAAAGGCTAAGGCAGGAGGATCAGGAGTAGCAGGGCAGCCTGGGCTACATAATGAGAACTTGTCTCAATAAACAATACAAAAGCAGGAAGTGAAAAGGTAATAGCCATTAAAGTATTAAGAGACAAGGCAACATATGGATGACTTACCTTAAAATAGTTCAAAATCTGTTTTTGAGACTTCATTGCACATACAGAAACAGAAAATGAGAAAAATGAGAAGCGGGAACATGGATTAAAAAAAAATGAAGGTGTTATATGAATCATTCTTACTCTTTCAGTTTCTGGTTTCCTAATGTTGTAAATTGAAAGCCTTGCCCAAGCAGCACACACAGGAGGAAGGCATCCCCGTTTCCCACTGGCACATGTACCCAGCGTGTAACAGAGTATGCCGAAAGCTATCATGTGGCAAACTAGCAATTACTGTGTGCCCACATTTCAGGTGAACTTGATTCTGATTAATGTAGTAGGCTGTCTTGGTAGTCAACTAACCCGCCTTCAAATCAAAGGCAATGTGGTACAGGTCATGGGATTGGGTTCACTGTAAAAAGCCTTGCTCTCAAGTCCCCAGGTGATACCTGACACACTCGAGCACTAACTTTGTAGCTTGGGTACAGAAGATAAACGGAAAGTCACACAGAGGCTCCTTTGCATTTGGCCCAGCAGCAAGGTTTAAAAGGACAGAGAGGCTGCACACCATAGAAGGTGAGATGCTTAAATGTCACTCCCCATTGTGAGCACCTATCTGTATGCACAGCAACCAACCTGCGTTCCAAGAAGAGGAGAGAGCATTTCACAGAGGGAAATGAGAATAAAAGGCTGTATCCTGTTTTACCATTCCCAGGAGACTTGGGGAGTCTTAGAACACTTTAGATATTGTTCACTTGGGTGACCTATGTATCGTGACACTCTTGAAATCAAAGGGGAATACAGAGTGTCCACATATTTCTCATCCCGAGTGCAAGAGTCTGCGTTTCCAAGGTGGTGTCCACCTTCTGACAGGCTTCAGGCCTTCGTTATAAGCTACAAACCACACCATTTGTGCATGCTCTCAAAAATGGGCTTTTATGAAAGGCTGCTCAAGGATTTATTTCTCTAAAAATTATGTTAAATAAAACTTTTGGGGGCTTAGCTTTTTGTTTGTTTGGTTTTTATTTTCTTCTTGTTGTTGCTTTGATTTTTTTTTTAGTTTGAGTTATAGTTCTGCATAGCCCGTACTGGCCTAGAACCCACTGTGGCCTAGGCAGGCCTCAGACTCTTAGCAATCCTTCTGCTTCAGTGACCTCCTCCCCCCCCCCAACACACACACACACACACACACACACACACACACACACACATACACACACACCTCCCATGCTGGCCAAGTGCTGGGACTAGAGCACCATTACTCATTATTAGCTGCCATGCCTAATTAATAGGACATTTTTCAGTTTGTGACATTACGTTAAATAAAACAACCTTTCTTTGCTATCTGATCATTTCTTTGCCTTTTCTTTCATTTTTAAAGCATGTTTCCCATACCAATTAATTGTTTGCCTCTTTTTTGTCAGTGCTAGAGACTGAACCCAGAATCTCTCACTTGTTAGGTAATCCCTATACCACTGAGCTATATCCTTAGCTGTGAATTATCTGTTATTATGTATTTTTTTTAGAATAGTACTATGAAGTCTCAAATGCCTCTGAGATTATAAATTTACAAGTCTAGTACTTATTAGAAGACCCTTCAAGGCAGAAATAGTGTCTTTTGGCCCTGACTCTTAGAAATGTGCTTAACCAAGAATTTATGGCCAATTCTTGCACACCAATACAGTGTGCCCATCTTGAGCATCCACCCTGTTCAGCCTCATTCTCACATGAATGTTATCTCATTCTGTCTCTGTGGCACAGCAGTTCTTACTGCATGATCTTAATGTCACAGGTGACAAAACTAAGGCACTGAGAAACTGAGAGCTTAGCATAAGTCAGAAATGGAGTAAGAAATGGAGCAAAACTTAGTAAGAAATGGAGCTCAGCTTTCGACTGCAGGCTGACTTTCAGAGAGGCAGAGCCTTATTCATCTTGTTCTCTTACCTCTCAGGTGACATATGATGTCTCCAAACACTTGGGTGTGTCTGTGTTCTACAGAGAAAGGATCAAGGAGCTATGTCATAATCATAAAACTATGCAAATCTCCCTGGGCACACAACTTCCATCCAGATTGAGATTGTTCCTTAATCCTAAATGAGAAAACTGAGTCTTAGGGGCAAATCCCACTGTCCAGAGCCACTTGCTTAAGTTCAGCAGTTCCCAGACTTTAATACACATCAGTTATACTGAAAGTTTATGAGAGTATAACCATGTTTATGTCATATCTTAGCATTTCTGGGGTTCACGCATAGCTAGTAAATTCCCAGTGGTTCTCTTAATAGTCTAGATACAACATTAGAAAGCAGAGCCTCAATCCGAAGCTCAGCCTACAGTCCTATGCTGTGCACTTTCAATTCCTCATCACAGCCTAAGATCATGCACTATTTCATTGCTCTGTGCCCCAACAACTGGGCATCACAGACCCCTGATCATAATGTCAACTCATAAATTTAAGAAATATTGTTTAAAAGCCAGTAAGATAACTTAGTGGGGTTAAAAGATTTTCTGCAAAAGCCTAAAGACCTGAGTTCTATCCCCAGAACCTATATGAGGGAGTGAGCCAAGTCTCACAAGCTGTCGTGGCTTCCACGTATGGCCCTCACACACAAATAAATAAATGTAACATTAATGCAAGCAGGCTGTCTAGCTATATAGCAAAGGTGACTGCAAAGTGTCCACCAACATTTACAGAAAGAGCCAGATACTAAGAAGAGAAATTCTCCAAGCTAACACAGAGAATCTGCTTTAATAGAGAAATCCGAGCTTATGTGCTTGGATTTCTGGGTTTTATTTAAGAGAACAGACAAACATTTGAGCATTATATAAGTTAATGCTAAATTGTTGGGCATTATTCTGAGTAAAAAGTAATTGGTCATGAAAGGCAGAATAATAGATTTGAAGTATAAATTACCCTCCTCCACTTTGAATCTCACCTTTCTTTCCCCTATCCAATCAGATAGTCGGGTCTGTGCTCAATTCACTGACCAGAAGAAAGGGAAAGGCATGATAAAAAGAAAGTGGCTAATTATACCACTATGGTGTCTTGAAGTCTATCCCCTTGGGAAAAAGCAAAGGGAAAGTCATGGAATGAGGAAGGCCTTTTTCCCAAGGCTCACAAAGGAGTCCCTCAGTGTGGGAGGCTGAAACCTCAGAAGAAGGCTGTGGAACCAGAGATCTGTGTTCATGGAAAGAGGTGCTGAGCCCTATGTTCCTAGAGAGATCTCTGAACAGCCAGAAAGGAAATACTGTACCCTGAACCTGAGAAGCTGGGCCATTGGCACCTCAGAAGCCTCCACATTTATGCCCCTTAGGATGCTCATAAAGATCTGCATACAGTGAGACAAACTAGAAGCCAAGGGAAAGGCCATTTGTATGACAGGGACTGTGCATGAGAAGCAAGTGGCTAGTAGCTTCTAAGGGTGATGTGGAGAATGCTATCACCCACAAATAACACCTTGGTCAGATGTATCTTACTCAAATGCCTTAGATGATGTGATCCTGTCCGACTTTAATGCCTTCCCTGCAAGATAATAGGATCATCAGATTATGTGGAAATGGTCCACAAAATCGTTTGTACAGCTGACCTTGTGGGCAGAGAACTATGTTCAATAATAACCTAAAATAAGAAACAGCCCCAAGCTCATGCACTCAGTGAGTCCTAAATGTTATTTATCACCCGGGAACGTTGGGAATGTTATTAGGAACCAGCATGTGAACATAGTAGTTTAACTTTGTACTAGACTATAATATCTAGGTCAGGTAGGGTGCTACTTTCTACTTGTCAAAGTCCTTTCCAGAGGACTGGAAAGGTGGCCCAATGGTTCAGGGAGCTTGCTGCTCTTGAAGAGGACCCATGTCTGGTTCCTAGATGCATACCTGGTAGCTCACAACTTCCTGTAAGTCCAGCTCCAGGGGATTCAACACTCTCTTCTGGACTCTGTGGGCACAGCATGCGTGTGGTGCACAGATATACATGCCAGCAGAACTCTCATACACATAAAATAAAAAGAAATAAGATTTTAAAGAGATTTTTACAGGCTTTTCCAGCTCAACATGGTGGCTCATTCTGAGGTCAGTACTTGGGAGGTTGAGGCCTCCTAAAATGAATGCCATGAGTTTGAGACCACATGTGCTGGACAGTGAGTTCTCATCAAGCCTGGGCTATACAGAGTGAAATCTTATCTACACAATAAATTAAATAAAAATTTAAAACATCGAAAAATGTCTTTTCAATTTTACTACAACATTTAAATCTTAGAAAATGGCAGACATGACTATCTGGTGTTTTGATGTCCTTTCACATGTTATATTTTCCCCAATACCACGGTGTAATTTAAAAATTACGTATTCCAAACTTGGACATAAAATATTTTCAGGTTTCTAAGATTTTTGTCATTAAAAACAGAGATCAAACTGCTCGTTAAGACACATCCATGCTGGGCGGCTTTGGCGCATGCCTTTAATCCCAGCACTCGGGAGGCAGAGCCAGGCGGATCTCTGCGAGTTTGAGGCCAGCCTGGTCTATAGAGCCGGTTCAGGACAGCCAGAGCTACACAGTGAAACCCTGTTTCAAGAAACCAAAACAAGAAAAAAGAAAAGACACGTGCATAACAGTACATTTTATGTTTCAGCTGTGAAGACTGAAATAAAGCATAATCCAAAGGGAATTGAAGAAGCGCTCATCCACCTCTGAACGCAGTGTGTAGTGAGCTTGTATTCTGGTTTGCAAACAGCCCCTCCCCACTGCCCCCACCACTCTCCCTGATTCTTCCAACTAATTATTTTTTTTGCTCCCTGCTGACCCCAGGACTGAAAATACAGCCACTGTGGGCTCTCTGACATCCAGGGAGACATCTTGGGACACCGATGAAACTGATAACAGCCCATTTTATAGGATCTTAAAAGCTACTCCAGGCTCCATTAGACTTTCTGTCATGCATATGATGGGGAAAAATATACCACCCTAAGAGCCAGGAATTGTGGCTCGGTGACAGCGGAGGCCATTGTGCAGGGGAGCTTTGGGACACTGGCTCCACCTTACTGTTTATGCTCGGCTGACTGGTGGGAGTTTCAGGTGTGGTGTCGTAACAGAAGGGGCTTTGTGATAGGCTCCCAGTGACAAGCAAGAGCTACAACGTGCAGCCCGGTGGCTTGACAAGAAGGAGACGCTCAACAAAGGGGAATGACCTGCTTCAGTATCACGTTTCACTGTAACATTCCCGTGCTCCTGTACAACTCGGCATCCTGGAGTCCACATTCCTCTCTGAGGCTCAGGAGCGAAGGATGGGCACGGGGCTGAGAGGCGTAAAAGCTCACTTCTTTCTGTGCCCACTATGAACTGACTTTAAACCTGCAGATGCTTAGCTGTGCTGTCCAAAGCAAACTGACAAAGGCAGTTGAAAAATACGTTCCCAGATTAACATTTTAGTTTTACCTGTGTGTCTGTGGGGACACATACTGCTAACTGTGCTGTGTGGCTCCTACCTCTGTAGGTCTTGTCTAGATAGCCGAGAATCTATCGGGCACGTTTCCTTGGTTTGGTTTTATATAAACCATGGCTTTTTCATCAAGAGCTGTGTAATTCTCAGTTCAAAAAATACTTTTTTAGTACCCGGGGCTCAAGTTTAGACTACAAGGGGAAAAAACAGGGCAAAGGATGGCACAGATGGTATGGCGATTAAGATGGGTAACCAAACAATGAAAATGTGTGGATGTATTGTTATCAAAGCCGTGCCATGCTTCCCACTGAGGAGCTTCCAGGGTGTTCCTTTATGAAAACATTTTTTAAGAATTATTTTTTTGTTAGTCTATTGTTCTTGTTGGGAACAGTGTCAATCTAAATGACTAACTGACTTGACTTCCTTTAATCTCTGGTGTGTGTGTATGTGTGTGTGTGTGTATGTGTGTGTGTGTGTGTGTGTGTATGTGTGTGTATACATATATGTACTTTGTATAATTTTTAAATATAAAACAATATGATTTTCTGAGGCTTTATCAAACAGCCTAGGTGTTGTTTGTCCCTCCTCCCTCTATCCTGATCTACCTCCCTCCCAAACCCTCAGTTAGAGCCCTTTCCCTGTTACTGTTTCTCACTTCACATCACCTGCATCGTGGTATCCCCTTCACAACCCCTCCCCTTATTTATGATCCCTTCACACTTTCCTGGTCTCTTCAGTTGTTCTATGTTGTGTACTCACATCTGAGGATTTGGAGCTAGAAACTGAAGATTAAAGAGAAAATGTGGCATTTGTCTTTCTGGGTCTAGGTTACCTCACTTAATATGATCTTTTTTTTTTAGGTCCATCCATTTGTCTGAAACTTTCATGATTTCATTTTTCTTTACTGCTGAATAGTATTCCATTGTGTATCTGTACCATATTTTCATTATCCGTTCATCTGTAGAAGGTTGTGTCTTAGAATTTCTATTTCTGTGAAGAGACACCATGAGCACAGCAACTCTTATGAAAGAAAGCATTTACTTGGGGCTGGCTTACACTTCAGAGGTTTAGTCTATTAACACCATGGCAGGAAGCGTGGTGGTATGAAGGCGGACATGGTTCTGGAGAAGGAGCTGAAAGAACGTTTTGATGCACAGGCAGCAGGAAGTGAATGTCCTACTAGACCTGGCTTGAGCATTTGAGAGCACAAAGCCCACCCCCGAGTGACTCAATTCCTCCAATAAAGCCACACCTACTCCAACAAGGGTATACCTAATAGTCCTACTTCCTATGAGCCTATGCGGGCTATTTACACCACAAGATGTTTAGGTCATTTTCCATTTCCTGGCTATTGTGAATAGGGTAGCTATAAACATTGCTGAACAGGTTCTGTAAGATAGCTTGCTGAGTCCTTTGGGCATTGCCAAAGAGTGATAGAGCTGGGTCATATGGTAGATTTATTTTTAGTTTTCTGAGGGTTTTCCAGACTGATTTCCATGGTGGCTGCACCAGTTTCTGTTCCCACCAACAGTGAATGAGGGTTCCTTTCTCTACACACTCACCAACCTTTGTTGTCAGTTGTTTTGTTGATCTTGCCCATTCTGAGAATGGTGAGATGAAATCTCAAAGTTATCCTGGTTTGCATTTCCCTGATAGTTAGTAATGATGAACACTTTTTGTAGTATTTCTTCACTGTTTCCATTTCTCTTATTGATAATGCTCTGCTTAGTTCCATAACAAAATCTCCAGTACCAAGGATAAGAAATTTCCCTTTGAAGGGTTAGTCACATAGTCCAAGTGACTCCTAAAACAATATAGATTATAGACTTAGCCCTTAGTTGCCTCTCAGGGCTTGAGGGTGGTCTCTATTGCTGAAAACATCATGCACTTAGGACACTCGACTTGGATGACTCAAGCTAGAGCCTACCAGAAAGCCTCTTTCCTGCAGTCTAGTTTCCATGGTTCCAGAAAATACTATGCAAGCTGCCAAGGGAGGGAAATTAACAGTCCTTCACCACCTATGAACCATGGCAATTATGAGCATGGCAAGAAATGCATAAAGAGATAAGTGGCACTCACGTGTTGTTAGAAACCAACAACTGTTTAATTGTAATTAAGGACCATTCAATGGAAGGTAAATCATGCCTGGCACTGGAAACCTAGCCAGCTTCCCAGTGCTAGTGGGGTCATGGACCTTAGGAAAGAATCTATTGACACCACCTTGCAGCTCATAGATTCCATTGCTACTTTCTATCTGTATTAGTAGCATGTGTTACAAGCATTTATTTTCAGACAACGTAGTGTATTGCCTGATTCTCATATTGAGCCTTACTTTTAAAGACAAATTTCATTCTTCTTAAAAAGTGTAGACCTTCCTTTTTGTTACAGGGTTAGATGACAGAATAATTGATCAAATAGCACAGAGCATTCCCGATAGCGGACCCCTCTGCTACTGCACAGTGTCTACAGCTATTAGCACCTTGCATTCAAGTTGCACATTCTTACAGTTGATGAACTAATAATGGTAGTTTATTCTTACCTGTACTCTGTAGTGTAAGTAAGGGCCCACTCTTCAAATTGCACATTTATTGCTAGTGTCAAATGCACCAATATCCTCAATTACAGCATCATCAGCTTAAAGATTGTGCTTCTCCTGTTACACTCCTTCACATCAATCATTTAACCTCCTACAACCACAGATCTCTTCAATATCTCTATAGTTTTGTTGCTTTCAAAATAGCTTATAATTGAAATTGCAGTTTATGTGATCCTTTTCAGGTTGGCTTCCTCCATTGCCAAAATGCCTTTAAGATTCTCCCTTATCTATAGATGGCTTAACCACTCTATCTTTATTACCATAAGTTTCTTTTTTTTAATTTGAAAGATTCTTAAAACCTATAATATTTAGAGTCTGTGATAAATGATAAAAGTTACAAACATTAACAGGCTGCAGTTCCTCCCTTCCAGGATCCTAGTGGCCTAGGAGAAAGGTACATAAATATGGTAAATAAGTAAGAGCAAAGGAAGCTTTCTCTAGACATAGAAGTTTGAAACAGGACAGTGGAAGGGTGAAATGAGAAGAATTCCCATTCCCTCTGGTTGCAGGATAGTATAGATTGGAACTCGTATTCATGGGGCTTTTGTGACAGTGTAACCAAAGACACACACACACACACACACAAAAAAAAAAAAAAAACCTATTCCATTTTCCACATTTAATGTTTTTTTTTATTTCTCTATATTAGAAGACAGAAAAAAAATGAATCTTCAGAGCTTTCCAAACAATGTTAAATAATGCTACTGATCACCCACAAAAGGTATTATAATTTAGAGAAAACTTCTTTTTCTAAAAGATAATTTAGGTCTGCTCCAATAAATATTTCTTCTTTCAAATTCCCAAGATGTACTTAAAATAAGGACATATGAAGCTCAACAGCTTTCCTGGAGAAAAGTCAAAGATCAGCTGTGTTTAATAGAACACATCTTCGGATCTTATAACCCTTACCATTTGAAGGTTTAAAATTATCATTTTTCATAATTACACCTGCAGGATTATTGCTCCTAAGTTTTTGCCTGGAACATTGGACCTTGAGGGGTAGGCTTGAGGAAACAATATACTCTGATCCCTGTTGTACACTGCCTGCAAGTTCAGCGAAGTCCCTGAGCACTGACTGCCATGATGATAATGGGGAGGAGGAGGATGTTCTGTGTCCAGAGCAATGGCTCCTGTGGGAGTCAGAAGTGGCCAGAACACTGTTTGCTCAGAGACAGTCTCACGGTGTGTGGGGGTGGCCATTGCTTTTCTCAATCCCTTATCTTCTCAGTTGCTAGATCAGTTTTCCAATCTTTGCTTCTATCTGTCTCACTCAGCCATACCCAATACCATGGGTAACTAATGAGCACACCACAGTAGAGAAAACCACCACTGCAAGGGTACCCCTTTGTGCTTCATTTCCTCCCTAGTTCTTCCCTTCTCCACTTGAAATGTCAGCATTTACTCAGTGGAGTAGAGAGTAAAAGGCTTTCCATTCTTACCGTGGGCATACTCATTCCATCTCTCCCACTCTGGATTCTGTGAATAGATCGTCGTTATAATCGACTTTCCTTTAACTCCCCCATCCTCCTCTCCTCTTTCTGTAATTTTCTACATTCATCAGTCTCCAGGAAACTCACTGCATTTCTCATCTTCAGAGAAGAGTGAGTTTCCTTTCTCTCCTCAAACCTCCAAAAGCCCCTCCTTTCCAGAGTTCGGGAACCGCCCCATTCTCCTCTGAGAAAGGCATAGCACTCAGTTGGGAAATTGCCTCTACTTCCCAGCACCAAGCTGGCTAAGTGTCTCATCTCACTCTCCTTCTCTGCCTTCTTCTTGCAGTGAAAAAGCTTCCTATGCCTAAAAAAAAAAAAAAAATACCAAGCCATCTCCTGACTTTCTAGATCTTATCTCTTCTCCCCGTGTTCAAGAAATTTAAGCCAGCAATTATCCTTGTCTCATTAGATGCTGACTACTGGATCATTCTTGTAGGCATAAACATACAAGCTATCCATAACAGCTTAGCTAACATTTATACTATCCTCCAATTATTTCCTCATTCCCTAACTCCTCAGGGAAAACCTTATCAATACTTTTATATTGATATATATATTCCACCAGAGTGAACTTTCTTCTCCTCTTCTTCTGCCTCAGCCAGGCTGTCCTTCATTTCTTTATCTAGCTAGCCTGTCAGCTGGCGTGTCTCCAAGTCCATGCCTTTACTGTGTGACCCTGGTTCTCTATCTGAATCTCTTGTCTTGACCTCTCCATCCAAGACAACTTGGATTTCTTCTTGTCCTCCCTCACTGATAGAACACCCCTCTTTTGACTTAAATGCTCAAAGAGACTTCCCCAAGGTCTGCCTTATGTACTCACTATCTTCTGTGCCTCCTACACCATCTTCATAATACTAATGAAGCATGAAGTCAATAAACTCTGGCATAGAAATAGACCTGTGAGTGCCCCACTTCTCGGCTGGGTTGCTATCCAGCACTGTCCTTGCCACTGGCTTCTTTTACAAAAGCCTCAAAACTTCCTATTTCCCACATGGAACCCCCAAACCCATTCCCCAGACAGAAACCCTAGGAGACTTTCTGAAATATACAGAACATCCTGTTTCTTAAAGCTTGCCAATTGCTTCTTTTTGCATGTAGGAAAAAAATTTTTCAAGCCTAACCAGGTGGCATAGGCCTGAAATCCCAATGACTTCAGAGGCTGAGGCAAAAAGATCACAAGCTTGAAACCTGCCTAGACTATAGAAATATTTTGAGGCCTGGGCAATTTTGTGAGATATTGGTTTTTTAAAAGTAAGAAGAGAGTTGGGAATATAGCTTGGAGGTAGAATGCTTGTGTAGAACATTATGAGGCCCTAGGTTTAACCTGGGTGGGGGGAGGAAAAGGGAGAGAGAGAGATTGAATCAACATTGGGCATCTTTGCTCACCTAGGTGCCCTTTTATTATCTATCACAAACTGTCTCTATGACTGCCACATGCCCAGTCATCCTTCCTCCTCACTGTGATCCTAACGCCTGGCCTGTGTTGTTTTTCAAACCACCAACTCCTCGTTCAGAGCTTTTCATCCTGCCTAGCATCTTCTACTGACTATGCCCATAGTTAGCTCCTAACCATTCAGTCAGCCATCATTCCTAATCTACCTAACAGAACTTAGCCTCCAGACATGTGGATGCAGTGGGTGTGTTTTATTTATATCACCACATTCATTATCTGAAATTGTGTTGGGGTTTGAATTTCCTGTCTGTTCTCCTTCCAGAGAATAAGCTTTGTAATCGTAAATGCTGCCTTATACACTCTTCTATTCAACTTATTTAATGTAGTTCTTACTAAATAATAAGTGACCCGAATTATCTGTTGAGAGAATAAATGAATTTTGCATTTCAGTTATTATTTAACAGAATATAATATTAACTATCAAGATAACATCATGTTGCTCTTTCTGCCTGGAATTAATAATTGAAGCCCAGAGTGTGGGATCTAAGACTCGTACTTCAGGTTTCGTGAGTGGGTTGGCTGCAACAACAAAAAAAAAAATACACTTCTGTAAATGATTTTTATTTTTATATTGTCAAAGTATATATGCCCCTGTGGTATATAAAATGGACCCAATTGTGACAGTCAATACTGACAAACAATGAAAGCTTTTCCAATAGCCCCAGGCCTTGAACATCCTTCTGCTGCAGCTAACCAGCCTGCTGCTATTTGTTTCTCCACAATGATAGCAGCTTGCGGAGAGTCTCTGTCAGCACTTAACTGCCAGTTTTCAGAGGAGAGATCAAGTCTCATAAAAATTCCTGCCAAAATGAAGTCTAAGCAAAATGGCACTTTGGTGTTTGAGGTGGGGTTTTTGCGGAGAGTGAGGGAACTGAGACAAGGTCTAGTGTAACCCAGACTGGCCACAGACTCATTATGCAGTGGGGAATGACCTTGAATTTCTTATCCTCCTGTCTCCACCTTCCAACTGCTAGAATTCTGAAAATGTCAAGTATTTTGAAGACTTCTAGCCTATGACTTCAAAGCATTTGACCTTGTTGTTTTTACCCTGGAATTTTCTGGGAGCTCTGTTTTAGCAGCATGGCCATCTTAACGTCGTCTGCAGCCATGGTCTTAAGTGTCCTCAAGAAGCAGTAAGACATTACAACATCCTGAACATGTGAAATACAAAGGTAGTTAGTTGCTCAGAGTCTGCCATGGGTTAGCTAAGAAGTAATTAAATCATCTTCTACTCATTTTTAACTATTCCACTCTGTAGAAGTATGACTAATAATAATTTAATCTATATGTAGTAAAAACTGATCTGTAAATCTTAATGTAAAACATAACTTACTGAAATATTATTGAATAGATAGAGAAAGATAATTATTATTGATGTCACTTGTAACATTTTATGCCTTGTGGATGCGCTTAAATGGCACTGAACTGTACCTTCAAAGTGGCTAAAAATGCCAACTAATGCATATTTCACCCCACCTTTAATTTACTCTGTGTGTGTGTGTGTGTGTGTGTGTGTGTGTGTGTGTAGATCAGAGGACATGTTGAGGGAGTTAGTTCTCTCCTTACACAATGTGTGCCCTGTGGAGAGAACAGAGGTTGTGAGATTTGGTAGCAAGTGCCTTTGCTATCAGTGATAGGAGCCCAGGTCAGGTGTTTCCAGGTTCTTGGTCTCTTTTGTAAAGAACTGAAAATGAGCATTCACACAAATTTGCAAAAGAAGCAAAGTAACTTTCCTTGGTGCAAAGAGACAGTTTAAAATACAGGAGGATGAAGATATACTGTCAAGACTGACAGCAGGTCACATGAGTGAGAGCACTCTAAAGCCCAATTATTTATTATTCAGGGCTTCCTTTCATGGGCTCAAGAGAAGACAAGTTGTTACTAAGGGGGATAGTTTGTGTAGTTCTCTGTTTTAATTGATAGGTTAGCTCAAACATTCATTTTTTTCTACTGTACATGGGCCTTTCCCTAATGTATCTAATTTTAATTATATGCATACCCAATCATGCATAGGCCTAAGATGGTGTCCTAGGGTTTGTGTTACTGTGAAGAGACACCTTGCCCACAGCAGCTCTTGTAAAGGAAAACATTTAGTTGAGGTGGCAGCTTATAGTTTCAGAGGTTTAGTCCATTATCATCATGGTGGGGAGCATGGCAGCATGCTGGCAGACATGGTGCTGGCTACATCTTGATCAGAAGGCAACAGGAAACAGACTGTGACACGAGGAGTAGTTTGAACATAGGAGACCTCAAAGCCCACCCCCACAGTGACACACTTCCTCCAACAAGGCCCTACCCTCTAATAGTGCCACTCCCTATGAGATTATGGGGGTCAATCACATTCAAACTACCAAAGATGGTAAATAGGAGATTCTCCCTGAAAGGTTACTGGAGGGCACCATTTTGCTTTACTGTGGACATACCCCAAACTGGTTTAGGCAAGATCAGTCTTTCTATTCTTCATACACAGAGACACTGGGAACATACTTGAGTAAAAACTGTCTACATTTGATTGTTACCAGGGCAGGGAATCATACCGTTGTTCAAACATGGGAGTATATATAACCTGATGAAGATGGGAAGTCAAGAGGTAGTTAGGTGCATTGTTTGGAAAGGAGTGTGTGTGTGTGTGTGTGTGTGTGTGTGTGTGTGTGTACACGCACACACACAGAGTACATACAAGTGAAGCAACTAGGCTGCCAAGCCATTATTTCAAGGGGGATGTGCATAGCCCTAAAACAAATGGGCATCCCAGGGTATTAAACTGCCTCCTATGCTTGCTTACTTCACCTTTACCTGCTGACCTATCTTGATAGCCATCTCCACAATTTGTAAAGCACCTTATTATATAATGCGCAGTAAATAGCATAAATCTTGGCAAAAGTTGTAAGGACATTTTTATTATTTATTTACTTTTATATATGAGTGTGGTATACATGTTTGTGATGTTTGCCAATGAGTTTGTGGACGCATGTGTCTGCCTGCATGTGCAGAGCTCAGAAAAAGATGTTGTGTCCTACTCTATCACTTTCCACCTTGCTCTCTTGAGTCAAGGTCTCTGACTGAACCTGGAGTGACAATGGGGGCCCAGAAGCCAAAGCGATCCTCTTGTCTCTGCTCCTCACAGAGCCAGAGTTATGGACATGTTCATGGCCATACCTGGCCTTTTACATGGGCACAGAGGATTTGAACTCAGGTCCCAGTGCTTACACAGTAAGTGCTCCTAGTCCCTGAGCCTTCCCAGCCTGCTACTGCCCCCATTCAAAAAAAAAAAAATCACTATCAGCCTGGTCTACAGAGTGAGATCCAGCACAGGCACCAAAACTACAGAGAAACCCTATCTCGGAAAAAAAAAATCACTCATTTTTTTTTTTAATATGAGGAAATAATTTCAGATGAAACCTTACATTGACTAATCTTTAAAAATTGATGTCCATAACTGGCCATGTGATACCTGCCCAGAATTCAAGAGGCAGAGCCAGTAGATCTTTGTAAGTTTGAGAAGAGCTTAGTCTATATATCAAGTTTCAAACTAGAGCCAAATGACATAGTAAGAATATATATTTTAAATTTCAAAATCCCAAAAAAAGAGACAAATCTCAACTCCCCCTTTGAAATTCACATAAAAAATAACTAATTAGTAAAAATTATAGCCAAAGTTCAGATATAAAGAAAATGACACAATCTAGCACCTCTGCAAAATAATTAAAAAATTAATTTTCCTTGCTTGTCTGCTTCAAAAAATATACACATTACAAGTTCGTTGACATTTTGGCATTTAATTAAATATAAAGTTAAACTTGTATTTCAGCACTGGGTTCAAATCCAGAGTCTCTTACATGTTGGGCAAGTGCTTTGTTGCTGAACTATACCCACAGTCCAAAGTCAACATTTTTAAGGTCAAAGTGACACACTTAAAAAGGGATTACATAAAACTACACCCATGTATAATTTGCTCTCTCACAAAGACCAAGACAGACCTCACCCACTTTTTCTTATAATTTTTTCTCCCTCTACCTATACATTCTGAATAAAGTACTGTAAAAATGTTTCTAAAGCCGGGCGGTGGTGGCGCACGCCTTTAATCCCAGCACTCGGGAGGCAGAGCCAGGCGGATCTCTGTGAGTTCGAGGCCAGCCTGGGCTACCAAGTGAGTTCCAGGAAAGGCGCAAAGCTACACGGAGAAACCCTGTCTCGAAAAACCAAAACCAAAAACAAAAAAAAAATGTTTCTAAAATGTAAACCATGTTATTTGTTTATTTAGGGATTATTTATTTATTACTACATGTATTTTATCTTTAGATAGAGTATTATTATGTAGTCCAGGGTAGCCTAGAAGTCACTGTGCAGAGCAGGCTGGCCTCAGACTAAGAGAGAGCTGCCTGCCTGTGCCTCCCAAGTTCTTGGATTAAAGGTATTGTTACCACAGCTGCCCATATGATGTTACTTTACACTAATAGTTTCTCTGCAAAGCCTTCTGTTAACTGTATGATAAAATCCAATAATATTTGGACTTTCGTTTTCCTTCTTCTACACTGTGGTGGTTTGAATAAGAGTGATCCCCATAGTCTCATATATTTGAATGCTTAGTCATCAGGAGGTGGCACTACTTGAGAAGAATTAGGAGGTGTGACTTTGTTGGGGTAGGTGTGGCCTTGTGGGAGGAAGTGTGCCACTCTAGGGGTGGGCTTTGAGGTTTTAAAAAAATCCCAAGCCAGACCCAGTGGCTCTCTTCCTGGTGCCTGTAGATCTGGATGTAGAACTCTCAGCCACTTCTCCAGCACCATGTCGGCCTGCATGCTGCCATGCTCTCACCATGATGACAATGAACTAAACCTTTGAGACTTAAGTAAGCCCCAGTTAAATGTTTTATAATCATTGCTGTGGTCATAGTGTCTCTTCACAACAAGGGAACACTGACTAAGACACAGATTTAATTCTGCTTAACCCTGCATCTAGCCTATCACCACTCCAAAGAAATACTAAAAATGTGCTCATTTAAGTAAGTGGAAGAGAAAAGTTTAGCTCAATTCAAGGGGAAATCAACATTCTACTGTGTCCTACCCACTGAAAGCAGATCAAAACCTTAAACAGAGACATAGAGTGGTAAATAAATTATAAATCAAAGTCCTGTAAACCAGATTTGAGCCCCCAATTTGTTTTTTTTTTCCTTCTAACATCCCCTAATGGGGATACTGAGGCATCAACCCAGAACCACGTACGGGAAGCAACAGAAATGGCTGCAGCAGAAAGTGACCACCTCTCCCCGCAGAAAGGAGACAGGGATTGGAACTGATTGGAACTATCAAGTCACGCCCACCCACCCACACTGCATTTCTTCACTTACCCTTGGAAGAAATGGTTATGAGATATTGCAAATAACCAAAGCCAACATTCTAGCAAAAGGACTGCTGTGTGTCTGTTAGACAAGTCAAGTTAAAGCCTTGATCTACAGCACTAGTTTTCAATCTGTGGGTCTTGACCCTTTTGACAAACCTCTGTCTCTAAAAATATTTACATTACCATTCATAACCACAGCAAAACTACAGTCATGAAGTAGCAACAAAAATAATTTTATGGTTGTGAGTCACCACAGTATGAAGAACTATATTAAAGGATCACAGCATTAGGAAAGTTAGAACCACTGATCTACAGGGTAGTACTATTGGTACACTTTGAAAAGGAAGAATTTATGGGATGTCCATAAGACACAGAAAGTGCCTTGGAAAAGAATTGAAGGATAGTAATCAGTCTTCTTATTCTTGCAGCTGACAGGTGAGGTGAGCAAATGTTTTGTTGGTTTGCTCATTTCTGTTTTTTATGATTGGTCATCTTGTATGTAGACTGAGCTTCACTGTAGCCCAGGCCTATCTCAAACTTATAGTCATCCTGCCTCAGCCTCCTGGGTGCTGACCAGCCACTCGTGGCTGGTCAGAGCAGTGGTTATGCTCTGCCACGGGCCCCAGCCAAGATGTACACAACTGCCTCAAAGCAGTGGGGCAGTTCCGATCTCCAAAATCATGAGCAAAAATAAACCTTTTCTTATCGTAAGCTCATTAGCTCAGCATGTTCCTCACCATGACCCAGACTGACAAACACAGAACCCAAGAAAGTGGCCCTGTGGGAGCCTTGTGTGTTGGAAGATGGAGAAGAGGGAGGAACTCAAGAGGCCAATCAGTTTGTGAACTCCCTAATGTGCTCCTTAAGTAGAATCCCAAAAGCTTTGGCCAGTAGACTTCAGTGGGTGAATAGCTGCCCACTGTCAGACCCTTTGCTTGCCCACTCACTACAAAAATAGAAGTGGGGGGGGAGAAGTATATGGTGGAAGAAATTGTAAGAAAAGACGATTCTAGACCAATCATTCTTATACAAAAATAACAAAGGAAAATTGATTAATTGGCTCTTGTGTTGCAAAAACAATTACCTAATATATGTAAGGTCCTGAATTCAATCCACAGAACAAAAAGAAAGAAAGAAAGAAAGAAAGAAAGAAAGAAAGAAAGAAAGAAAGAAAGAAAGAGAAAGGAAGAAAAGGAAAAAGAAAGAAAACATTGAAAAATAGTTAATTTTTTGTCATATTGACAAAATTCGCAGACTTTCAACCTGACTTACTTATTTTAAGGAAAGAAGGGGAGCTAAAATCAGGAATGGAATTAGGAACATGTGGCGATATTGTGTTCCCCAATATATTGTGCAGCCTAATAAACTTATCTGGGGTCAGAGAACAGAACAGCCACTAGATATAGAGGCCAGAAAATGGTGGCACACACACCTTTAGTCTTAGCATCCTGGAGGCAGAGATCTGTCTGGATCTCTGTGAGTTCAAGGCCACACTGGAAACAGCCAGGCATGGTGACACACACCTTTAATCCCAGGAAGTGATGGCAGGAAGCAAAAAGGTATATAAGACTTGAGAACCAAGAACTGGAGCCTGGTTAAGCTTTTAGGCTTTTAGCAGCAATTCAGCTGAGATTCATTTTGGATGAGGACACAGAGGCTTCCAGTTTGAGGAAACAAGATCAGCTGAGGAATTGGCGAGGTGAGGTTAGCTGCGTCTGGTTCTGTTTCTCTGATCTTCCAGCATTCACCCCAATACCTGGCTCCAGGTTTGTTTTTATTAATAAGACCTTTTAAGATTCATGCTACAAGGGTGTTACTGCTAACTGTATGAGAGGGTTAGCTGAGTGTGGCAGCACAAGCCTGTAACACCAGCACTGAGGAGACTGAGGTAGGAAGACTGGGGGATCAAGGTCATCTTGCATCACCAAGAGCAAGATACAGTCTCAAAAAACAAACAAAAAGAAACTACTCTGAAAAACAGTATTCCTATAACCTGAATACTATTAATGAACTCCAAAGACATTCAAATTACCAACACTAATTCAAGAAGACATAACAAATATAAGCAGATGTAGTGTTTTTACTCATGTGTTTGAATGCTCAGCTCTTAGGGACTATTAGGAGGGGTGGTCTTGTTGGAGAAAGCGTGTCACTATGGGGGCAGGCTTTGAGATCTCATATGCTCAACCTATGCCCAGGGTGGAACCCAGTCTCCTTCTGCTACCTGAAGATCAAGATAGACCTCTCAGCATCATGTCTGTCTGCACGCCACCAGGTTTCTCACCATGACAATAATGGACTAAACCTCTGAAACCGGAAGCCAGCTTCAATTAAATGTTTTCCTTTGTAAGAGTTACTGTGATCATGGTGTCTCTTCACAACAATAAAACCCTAACTAAGACAGCAGACTTGTAACACGTAAAGAAAATCTGTAATTTGAAAACATTGGACAAAGAAAAGCCCGGGCTTTCTTGGCAAATTCTATCAAGTATTTAAAGAAAATTTAATATCAATTAACTTCAACCCTCTCAATTTTATTCAAAAAAAAAAAAAAAGAAGAGGGTGGAAGACTTTCTAACTCACTCTATGTGGCTAATACTGCCTTCACCCCAAAGCCAAATAAAGACATAATAAGGAGGGAAACAACCCCTACAAGTGTGAATCAAAAGTCCTCACAAAATGCTGCAAACCTCATCCAGCTGCACAGAGAGTGCATCCAGATTGAGTGAGGCTCGTCCCACATACATTCTTGTTTCAACATATCAGAATCAATCAGCATAATGGACTAGTTCAACAGAAACAAAGCGAGAATGCATGCAGTGCTCTACTGTGCTCAACAGAATTTGGCAAAATCCATCTCCCTTTTACTATTAAAACACTCAACAAACTGGGCAGACAAGGGACCTTTCTCAACCTGATAAATAAAGATCATGTACCATCCAACAAACAAAAACCCTACAGTTAACATCACACCTAATGGTGAAGAACTGAATGCCTTCCCTAAGAGCAGAAAGAACAGGCAGTCCACCCTTGTCATTTCTAATCAACATTCTGTTAGAGGTTCTGACCAAGGCCATTAGACAATAAAAAGAAGGAAAAAGATATCTAGGTTGAAAGGAAAAAAGAAAAACTAAAGCTGTCTTTATTCAAAGGCGATATGATCTTCCATATGAGACCTAAACAAAACAGTTTTGTTTTTGAGGAAGTGTCTCACTGTGTAGCCCTAGCTGGCCTGAAACTCTCTACATAGACCAGGATGCCCGAAATTGCTTCAGTCATACTACTTCTGCCCCCTAAGTGCTAGGATTACAGACATACATCGCCACGCCTGGCTGAACCCCTTTTATAAAATCTACAAAGGGGCTGGAGAGATGGCTCAGTGAATAAAAGCGCTTGCTGTGCAAGGTGATGATCCGAGTTCAGTCATCAGAACACTCAGTGAAAGGACAGAGTCAACTTCCAAAAGTTCTCATCTAACCTCCACGCGCTTGCACCTGTACACACACACACACACACACACACACACACACACACACACACACACTAAATAAACAAACAAATAAATAAGTCCAGGCGTGCTAGCACATTCTTGCAATTCTAAATTCTAGCCTTTAAGAGATATAGACAGGAAGTTCAAGAGTTCGAGGCAAGCCAGGCGATGATGGTGCACCCCTTTAATCCCAGCACTCAAGAGGCAGAAGCAGGCCTCCCTGTGAGTTCAAAGCCAGCCTGATCTACAGAGCAAGTTCCAGGACAGCAGGGCTACACAGAGAAACCCTGTCTCAAAAAAAAAAAAAAAAGAGTTTGAAGCACCATCCTGGCTGCATAAGAGGTCAAGCCAGCCTAGAATACATAATACCCTGTGTAAATATATCTATATGTAAAGACTAAAAAATAGGGGGTGGGGGTTGGATATAGCTTAGTTGATAAGAATCAAGAGTTAGAGTCAGGAGGATGAGAAATAAAGAGTCATCCTTGGCTGCAGATGGATTTAGAAGACCGCCTGGCATCCACAAGACTCTGTCTCAAAGAAAAAATTAAGTCTACAAATTGAGTCATTTTTTTTTCTATGGCTCCTAGAATGTTGCCTATCTTTCACCCCATACTCACACATATGTGCATATGTGGACATCATTAATTGAACTCAGTAGTTATAAAGAGAGAGAGAGAGAGAGAGAGAGAGAGAGAGAGAACATGAAAATGGGAAGGGGGTGTATTGAGGGATAGCCGGAGAAGTTTGGGGTGATTATGGTCAAGAAAAATTTATACTTGTATAAAATTGTCAAAGAAAAAATAAAACATTCTTTTAAAATTATTGAACTCACGTCAGAAGTTTAACAAACTAAGTTTCAAGATCCAAGCTCAATACACAAAAATCAGTTGTAATTTTATATAGAATAAAAAATCTGCTCATCAAAATGAGTATAATATTTGGGAATAAATTTAATTACAGAAGCATAAATGATATATTTTGAAAATGACATAATCTCATTGAAAGACAATTTAAAGATCTAGCTATATGGGAGACATCTGTGTCCATATAGTTAAAAATAACATGTTTAAGATGACATGTCCCCTGAGTTGCTTTGCAGATTCAGTGTATTACCTATCAAAATTATAAAGAGTTCTGTGGGCAAGAACAGGAGTGAAGGTGCCAGAGAAGCCAGATCTTCAATTTGTATCAAACACTCGGAGGCTGAGGCCAGAGGATTGACAGGGCAAAAACATGTAAGGCTACTCACCACTTGGAGATGGAGGCAGAAGGGCCAGGAGTTCAAGGTCAGCCTCAGCTACAGAGTGAATTCAAGGCCAGCCTAGGTTACATAATCTGTCTCAAAATAAATAATTAATTAAAATAAAATGCCCAGGAATAGTGATGTGTACCTTTTGCTTTTTGTCCCAGCTCTCAGGAGGATGCAGCGTGAGGTCTGAGGATCACGGTAACTAATGAGAGACTGATGCCAGCCTGGGCAACACAGTGAGACCTCATGTCCAAAGAAGATAAATACATAGTGTTGTCCAAGCCGGCTTAGTACTTGCTAGATGGCCTAGGCTGACCCCACACACAGCATCCTCCTGCTCCAGCCTCCCAAGTGCCTCGATGACTGACAGCATGTGCCACCTTGTTTGACCTTGTAAGGAATTTTTATACATTTTGAAAACTCAGCTCTAAAATTTATCTGAAAACAAAAATAAATATAAGACCTTAAACCATTTTATAAGAATATTATAGTTGGAAGAATCATACTACCCTATTTTAAGACTTAATATCAAGCTGTATTTATCAAGACAATAGTATTAGTGAAGGGATAGGCACAAAAAAATCAATACAGAAATAAAGTCTTAATCCAGAAAGGTATTTGTATAAAATATTCACAATTATTTTTGTTTATTTAGTATCTCTCCTCTCTCTCTCTCTCTCTCTCTCTCTCTCTCTCTCTCTCTCTCTCGTGTGTGTGTGTGTGTGTGTGTGTGTGTGTGTATGTGTGTGTGTGTGTATGTGTGTATAGTAATCAAAGGACAGCTTGTAAGATTTTCACTTCCACTGTATGGCTCCCAGAGTCATTAGAATTGGCAGCAAGTGCCTTTACACACTGAGCTGCCTTCTTCTTCTTCTTCTTCTTCTTCTTCTTCTTCTTCTTCTTCTTCTTCTTCTTCTCCTTCTTCTTCTTCTTCTTCTTCTTCTTCTTCTTCTTCTTCTTCTTCTTCTTCTTCTTCCTCTTCTTCTTCACAATGATGCAAGTGTGACTTCGAACTTCTCTATCCAGCCAGATCCTGCACCTCTTTCTCCAGTGACTAGCTGAATAGCTTAGTCTTCATACCTCATCAAAGGAACATCTCTCTTTGTCAAAGAAGGATGCTAGTCCAGAAATCTACAACCATTCAAAATGCAGAGGTGTGGAGCCCAGTCCCAGTGGACACATCTACAAAATAACTCCCACACCTAAGGCTCAGGGATCATTGTGGAAGAGGGGGGAGGAAAGAGTGTAAAAGCCAAAGGATCAGGGAGTTTGCTGAGACTGTGTCTCCACAAAATGTCAGAAGCTGCACATTAAAGTCTTACCAACATGGCTGCCTAAACATGGGCTGAATGAAGATAACACAAATAGACATGCTAAGGACATGTGGGGAGGGGGGATGATAACTCACAAGGCCTCAACCCTACACAAAGAACTACAGGCAACTAAGGAATACTGAGAGTGGGAGAAATAGTCTTCCACAGATAAAATCACACCAGTTGGTTATCCAGTACCAAGTGGTGAGCTTTGAAAATATACATATTATATTATACAGACTGACCAGGTTGTATTTATGTATCTAGGAATACATACATTATATAAATATAACAACAATTAATGAAAAAAAAAGAGACTGTGAACTTGAAAGAGACCAAGGGGCTTTATATGGGAGGATTTGGAGGTAGGAAAGGGAAAGGGGAACTGATGTAATTGTACTATTATCTCAAAATTTAAAAATACATTTAAAAAAAGAAAAAAAGCAGACTGAGCAAGTCATGAAGAGCAAGTCAGAAAGCAATGGTCCCTCCAGGGCTTCTGCTTCAGTTCCTGCCTCCAGATTCCTGCCTTGAGTTCCTGCTCTGACTTCCCACAGTGATGGATGGTGACCTGAGAGCTGTAAGATGAAATAAAGCCTTTCCTCCACATCCCAAAATACAGATGTACCTGGTAACAGCAATATCATAGTGTGTTTCTTGAATTATTGAAGAGTCAATATGCAGAAAGGTACCTTTCAATCTAACACATGGGTTATACAAAAATTAACTCAAAATGAGTTATAAATCTAAATGCAAAATTAAAACGATAAAAAAAAATCTGAGGAAAACTAGACAAACTCCCAGAAGCCTCTTTGTTGCTGGCAGCATATCTTGATTTTAGCAGTTCTGAAAAAGTTTATCAGTCTCAATATAAATCACAACTGTCTTACTCTATGACCCAGTACTTAGACTTCTGGGAATTTATCCCTGACTATTAAGAACAAGAGAGCTGACCCCACCCCCCTTTATCTGCCATGTGGTGGCATGGGTGAGAGAAAGATGCCCTCCTCCCTTGCCCATTATCACCTGTGGCAGGTGAGAGAGCTGGGCATGGGGACACAAGAATGAGAGAACCAGCCCTGCCCCTCACCAGCCACCAGCTGCAGTACACAGGAGAGCAGGCCCTGTACCTCGTCTGGGCAGCACACTATAGCTAACCCTGTTGTCTGGGACCGCAGGTAAACTAGCCTTGAGGGTATGCGGGCAGGAGAGCTCACACACACACACACACACACACACACACACACACACACACACACACACACACTACCTTGTATGCCTCCTACAGCAATCGGGAGAAAGGATCCTATACCACTGCTGGGCAAAACAGTAGAGCTGGCCCTGACGGTATGAGTGCCGGTGATCCAGATCTGAGGACCTGAGAGTAGAACTGGCCCTGTACCTTGTTGCAGGCTGCAATGAGTGAGCTAGCCAAGACAACGCTGGAGATCTCGCCCAGGTAGTGACAATGAGAGAAAGCTGGAGGGCTGACCAACCCAGCTTCTACTCAGGCTGAGAACCAGGGCTATGAGTTGACCCACCCCAACACCCAACCCACCCATGAACTGTTGGAGCCTGTGAGGAGGAGGCACCTACAGATGTAAAACAGCAGGATCTCCATGACACAGGACAACAGCAGGATATCTAAGAGGGAACAGGGAGATAAGTGGGATTGGAATGCATGATGTGAAATCCGCAAAGAATCAATAAAAGTTCTAAAAAAATCTATTTCCATTCTGATAAACCATTTCAGTGTCTTTTTTTTTTTATCTGACTCAGAAAATATTTTAGAGGTATATGGACATTGATTCAGCTACCACATCTTTAAAACTCATAGTAATACATTAATGTGTGTGTTGTGACATTTAATGCACACATATGAGCCCCATGAGGATTCAGTCACTGAAGAGGAGAGGAAAAAGAGCAGAGGCAGCTACTCCAGTAAGGCATTGTTAGCAATGGGCAAGTTAGCAGATCCAAATCTAAACTGTGACATCTCAGCTCTGCTGCTGTCCTGCCCACTTACCCATAGCCCCACTGCCACCTTACTAGTGGATGAATTAACTAATGAATTTGTATCCATAAAGATCTGTTAGCATAACAAGCAAAACAACTTGAGAAAACATCTGACAATTGGCCTCAATTTCTCTCCTGATGTAAAATATCAATTCTTTAATATGAAACCAACGGGGGGAGGCTGAAGAGATGGCTCAGTGGTTAAGAGCATTGGCTGATCTTGCAGAAGATCCATGTTCAATTCCCAGTACCCACATGGCAGCTTACAACTCTCTGTAACTCCAGGATTCCAGCCTGGTGTACATAGAGATCCAGGGCAGCCAGGCCACATAGTGAGACTCTTTCTCAAAGCAACAATAAAATGAAGCAAACGGCGTTCTTCATATCCTAGTGGAATAGATTTACATTTCTCTTGGCATGTTCCTTAAGTCACAAATGCATGATAAAAGGAACAGCTGACATAAAAATTGCTTGGTCTTTAAAGAAGAGTCCTGCCTGCACCTTTATTGTTGAGCCAACACATAACAATAGGAAAAGACCTACTTTTTATAAACATTGAAATTCATCTCGCAATTGAGAGAGATTTTTTTTCTGTATGCGTCAGTGTTTATTTTAAACTGTGAGTCACAATTTTGTGACAAATTAACAGAGGAGACACTGTCTAAATTGTGGAAGGAAGGGTGGGGGAAGGAGATGAAAATCAGATACATTAGATCAAATAGAGGAAAGTGACTTACTCCAGATTCCCAATAACTATAACTTTGCCATCTTCGTGCTTCTTTTATTTCTTCCAACCTTCAATCACATCTTCAATACAAATTATCGTATTATTTTGCAGAAACACTTTGTGTTCCTTGGTGGATTTATTCAGCTAATTAATGTCTCTTTTTTAAAAAAGAATGGCTGAAAGCAGCATCAAGAGAAATAATTTCCAAGCTGAAATTTATATACTTGAAAGCTGATTCCTATGAAGATGGTTTGGCTCTATAAAAAAAGAAGCAATCCATCAGCTGCACAGACCCAGACCTGGGCCTGCTAGGGTTTCTTTTTCATAGGAAATTACTGCTCAGATGGATTCTCATTAACCCTAGTGGGTGGGGGTCCAAGCAGATACTGACACAGAGTGTTCTGTTGTCTGACATGGACATCACTATGAAGTACCTGAAAGATGATGAAGTGTGTTAGAATTGAGGGAAAGACTCATTTCCCTTCATAATTTACCAGACTTACTCACTTTAACCTTTGCCCCCTTTGCACCTCTCACATCCCAACAATTGCTTAGTTAATTCCACATTTTATTATTCACACTGAGAGCAGAAGACTGCTGAAGAGCTATCGTGGCTGCCCTAGTACCCCTGTCTACCATACACACTGGCTCTGCCATTTCTTCAACTCATCATATTTCCCTGTGGACCAATACACTGACTGAATGCTCCTTCCCTGGGTAGCTCTTTTCCTGAGAGCTGTTACTAAGACCAGCAAGCCCACCACCCCAATGAAAGACAGTCAAGGGGATGGAGAGTTCTTGAGACTCTTCACACCAGGAACTTTTTGATAGGTTGGTTTGTATTTAGTTTGTTGCTTTGTTCAGTTCAGATTCCCATGCTTGTTGTGCATCAGCTCCAGTGTCTTCTCTCTCTCTCTCTCTCTCTCTCTCTCTCTCTCTCTCTCTCTCTCTCTCTCTCTCTCTCTCTCTCCTGTGTGTGTGTGTGTGTGTGTGTGTGTGTGTGTGTGTGTGTGTGTGTGTGTTTTGAGACAGGCTCTAACTGTGCAGTCTTGGGTGGCCTGGAACTCACTGTGACTTAACTGGCCCTTAACTTGTGACAATCCTCCTGCTTCTGCCTACCAAACACTGGATTTTTAGGTATGGGCCACTCTATCTAACTGATATAATATAACTATTTGAATAATAAATCAAGACCGAATGGCTTTTCCAAAGTTCGAATGAAGTGTGCATTTAATTTCTGTGTAGTGGTTAGCATAGGCTCTGTATAATTGCTGTGTAGTGGTTAGCATAGGCTCTAGAGCCAGCCTACCTGTGTTCAAATCTGCCTTACCCTCTAGTAACTAGCTATGAAACAAGGAATATGGTAATTAAACTGCCAATGCCTGACTGCTCTCTGCAAAATACAACCAGTCCCAGGACCCACTTTCTACTACTTCCTAAAGCACACAAAGCAGTATTATTCTTGGAGTTAGACCCCAATTGAGATGCAATTAGTAAGGACACAAAACTTTAATTTTTTTCTAACACATTGCTTAGTTTGTGGATACTATGAAGTTAAGAGTTTTAAACATCTACTTAAAACTTTTCTTATGGTATATGTTCACTTCAGGTCAGCGCTCATACATGTTTTATTGGCATTTTCCCCTTCAGGGTCTCAGATCTTCAGAACATGCTTTACTATCAGAGCTATTTTGAAAGAACTAAGCTTAAACTAATGAGGGAAGACTACACATAGCAACACGGGCTAACAGTGGGTCCTCTGTGTTAACTAGTAAAGCTATTTCCCTTGCGCTGTTCAGTGTGTTTTATATCCCTTGGGGTAAATGGATTGTTGAGGGGGACAAGAGAGAAAAGCAGCAAAGATGACTTTTAAAAGGATTAATCTTTCTAGGTCCTTCTCTCCCCGACATCACTGTTTCTCTTTATTTACTGTTGAAGAGGATATTTCTGCTTCCCTAATTGGCTTGAAAAGCATGACTGTCCAGGAAACGATTCAGTGAGAACATTTGCTAACATATGGGTTCTTTTTCCCTGCTAACAAATTGGCTGCCTTTTCTTCCCTCCTTTTCATGTTTTACAGCTTCTCTTTTTTGTTTTTGCTTAGAAAGTAGAACAATGAAGAAGTCTACTACATGGACTTTTCATTTGTCAAAACCATGTTGGGGTCAAAAGAGGAGCATTGCCAACTACGTTCAAAGCAGCATTATTCATAGTAGCCAGAACCTGAAAACAACCTATGCCCTTCAACCAAAGAATGGATAAAAGAAATGTGGTACATACACACAATGAAGTACTACTCAGCAGTAAAAAACAATGATATCATGAAATTTGCAGGCAAATGGATAGAACTAGAAAATATCATCCTGAGTGAGGTAATCCAGACTCAGAAAGACAAACATGGTATGCACTCACTCATAAGTGGATACTAGATGTAAAGCAAAGGATAATCAGACTATAACCCACAGCTGCAGAGAAGTTAGTTAACAAGGAGGATCCTAAGAGGGATGCATGGATCACCCTGGGAAGGGGAAATAGATGAGATCTCCTGAGTAAACTGGGGGTGGGGGGGCAATAGAAAGTAGGGGATGGGGGATGAGAACGTAAGTGAATGGGTTGGCCAGGCTGGAAAAGGGACAGAGTTGGAGAGCAATGAAAGAGATATCTTGATAGAGGGAGACATCATGGGGATAGAGAGAAACCTGGCAATAGAGAAGTTCCTAGGAATCCACAAGGATGACCTCAGCTTAGACTACTAGCAATAGTGGAGAGGGTGCCTGAGCTAGCTTAACCCAGTAATTAAATTGGTGAATACCCTAACTGTCATCATAGAGCCTTCATCCAGTAACTGATGGAAGCAGATACAGCGATCCACAGCCAAGCACCAGGCTGAGCTCCAGGAGTCCATTTGAAGAGAGGGATGAGGGATGCTATGAGCAAGGGGCATCAAGATCATGATGAAGAAACCTATAGAGATAAACTGAACCAAACTAATGGGAACTCATGAACTTCAGACTAACTTCTGTAGAGCCTCCATAGGACTGGACTAGGCCCTCTGTCTAAGCGAGACAGTTGTGTAGTTTGATCTGCTTAAGGGGCCACCTGGCAGTAGGATCAGGATCTATCCCTGGTGCATGAGCTGGCTTTTTGGAGCCCACTAACTATTGTGGGACCCCTTGCACAACCTTGATGAAGGGGGAGGGGCTTGGACCTGCCTCAACTGAATGTACCAGGCTTTGCTAACTCTTCATGAAAGGCCTTATCTTTTCAGAGGAGGGAATGGGGGATGAGTTGGGAGAGAAGGCTGAGTAGGGGAGCAGGAGGAAGGAAGAAAAGGGAATCTGTGGTTGGTATGTAAAATGAATAAAAATGTTCTTAATAAAGAAAAATTAATTAATTAAAAAATTGGAACATTGCAGACATTTCTCTGGTTTATCCAGATCCTGCGTGCTTTTGTCCCTGCCCAAAATCCAGTGAGCGAGTAGGTGGACTTCCAAAGCCACAGTGATTGGAGGGCGGTGTAGGACTCGGGGTTCCTCATTTCAAAAGCACCTACATTCAGTCTTCACGCACTGAGTAATTAGTGATGTCATTGCGCTGTTCATACTAGTGAAATCAAATGAAACTTTGTCATCTTACCTCTTGAATACAGTACTGCCTGGACTTTTGAAAGACAGTTGCTTACAGAGTGAAGGAGTGAATTTCCTTTTCTCTCCATCATAAGCTAGATCTTCCTGAGAATCTTCCTTTTTTTTTTTTTAACACACTCCAGCTGCTCTTATTCTTTACTCACCATTTCAGAGGGACTTGGCGTTGATAAGGTCCCTGCCTGGGGATAGCTAGTTTAAAAATAAATAAATAAAAGCACTGACCTTCCGGCCAGAGCCTTCTGTGAGTAGGACTCAAAGTCACTGCATGGCTGGATGACTTGAGGGGCATCCCATACTGATCCTCTTTACCAACACAGCACCGAAATTTTCTAAATTGATTTTTATGTGCATGGTGTTTTGCTTGCATATATGTCTATGCAAGAGTACCAGAGCCTCTGGACCTGGAGTTACAGACAGTTGTGAACTGCCATGTGGGTGCTGGGGACTGAACCAGAGTCCTCCGAGAGAACAGCCACTGCCCTTAACCACTGAGCCATCTCTCCAGCCCTCTGATGATTTCTTATTTAATGGGAGCACTTATTTATTTACATTTCATTAGTTGAAAGAGCTTTCTTTTACCATTCCTACTTATTTGCTTTTCATTAGTTTAAATTCATGAGGGGTATAGTATCACACTGATTCTGCATCCAACAGCCTTTGCAGGAAGTTGCTTTGCAGTTTGTCATGAACCGTGCCACTGTGTCCATGGGCCCGAGTGACATTTTCCCAGAATACTCTGGTTTTGTCTGGTTTACCTCCAGGAGTCAAGCACATCTCTTGATTAAGTAGAATTCAGTTTCATCTCCAGCACAACCACCTTCCACTTTGAGAAGAGCTGTTTGTTCTCTTTGGTTCTGAGGACCTCACTGATAGCCAGCAAAATGGCCTTGCAGCACCGCCTTCCAGACTATTTGCCTTTTAGAGGTCTGTGGGTCAGGTTCATTTAAAAAAAAAAAAAACAGGTGGGCACTAAGCAGAGCCCATTTTCTTTCTCTTGGTCAATCCTGGAGTGTAATGAAAAGAGCACACAAAATAAAAACAAAGGACAAAATCTTGGCTCGCCCTGACCCAATAAGAACGAGAACTAGAACTGATTTTGTAACCGTAAACCACTGGGATAAGTGAAGGTGGAGGTGAAAGTTTCCATCAAAGACGGACTCTTTCTTCTGCCCCACCAGGCCACCAGGCTCCAACATGCCTCTCCTCAAGGTCCCTGTGGCAGCTACCAGCTCTCAGGTTTGTTCCTGAAGTCTTTATGTGTGTCACAGTGGCTCACAATTGTGCCCTTCCTTTGAATCCTGATGAAGCCTTTCTGAATAGGAGGACTGTGCTTAGAGAAATGCATCCTACAGGTCTGGTTATTTTATCAATTGTTTTCTAGCATAAGCAATTCTCACTTTTTTTAATTAAGAAATGTTTTATTCATTTTACATACCAACTACAGATTCCCCCTCTCATCCCTCCTCCTGCTCCCCCCACAGCCTTCCTCCCAGCCCACCCCTCATCCTCTCCTCCAAAAAGGTAAGGCTTCCCATGGGGAGTCAGCAAAGCCTGGGATTCTCATTGTTCTTTTTTAAAAGGAGTTATTGAAAGTAGAACTTAATTTTTTTTATTTATTTTACAATCCCACATACACAGACTTAAGATTTATGTCTATGGACTTATTTTTAAACTTGGACCTGAGACCCAACAATAATAAAATAACTGCTCTGTACTATTTTTTTAGTTTCCTCACAAACTGTAACTAGTCATACTTTAGATACTGTCTTATTTAGTAGAGCAAAGCATGTGATGATAAAAACGAATGAAAATTGAAAGAAAGTCTAGTAAGATGGCTCAGTCTCAGGGACTTACACGGTGAAAGGAGAAAGCAGATACCTCAGACCTTCACATGCTCATAATTACCTGTAAGAACACATACACGCACGCGCCCGCGCGCGCGCGCACACACACACACACACAAACACACACACACACACATGCGCATACACACATGCACACACATACACATGCATTCGCACATACACATGCATGCACACACATACACACACACATATGAATAAAATAAACAAATGTAAATTTTAAAACCTGAGAGAAGTAAAGCTTGGTGTAGTGGCAAATATCTGTGGTCCCAGCACTAGAGAGGCAGAGGCAGGAGGATAACTTTACGTTTGAAGCCAGCGTGGGTTACACACTGAGTACTAGACCAGCCAAGGCTGCACATGGAGATGCTCTCTCAAAAAAGAGAAAAGAAAATTCTGATAAGCTCATGTAATCTTCTGACTACACCAGGGTCTCTTCTGTGTCTCAGGGAAATGAAAACAAATGAAAGAGACTTCTAATGTCTGTGCTATTATTAAATGCACAGCAATGGTATGTGTCTTATGTGATGTTATAACAAAATAGTCCTCAGTCATTTCTGTTTCTCTACCACATTTCCTAAGTGCATTTAGACTTGGACAGAGCAGGGCCCTGATTCCCTGTGTATATCATTGTCCTTTCCTCTTTCTCATGGCTGCTCTGTTTTCCTCTTATCTGTTTCCCTGCTAAATAGATAGAATTTTCCTCAGACAAAATATGGTCGGAATCTATGAATGAAATTGAAATTTCAAATGATCACCTCTTAAAGGGAAAAAGAATAAATTGTGAACCATAGAATAGTATGATGAAGTTATGAACTGAGAACAACACAGAGCACTCCACAAGAGTTAGAAGAGAAACAACTAGCCCCGTGTCCTCTTTCATGACTCGTGTCCATTGTCCGCATTCAGTCATTCTTCATCTGTTTTAGGAGTTCAATTTTGAACATATCCTTAATTTTGATTGTTCTTGCCTTTCCACCTTTTTTTTACCTCCCTTCCTTCCCTGTCAATTCTCCTCCCCACATCTGCTTCTCAGTGTCTGCTCATGTCTTTTTGCTTGTTTTGTGACCCAGTTAGTATAACCTGGGTCCCCTGTGTGATGACGGAATCGGGTAGCATCAGCAGTGGGTGCACATCTGAAGATACTGATTTCTCATGCCCCAGAATCGATGAGTAAGTCCACAGCTCAGAAAGAAGTGGTTGCGCCCTATGAGCCCCTCTTAAATCTGTGACTGGTAGTTGACAGGTCCAGTGAGACGGGATCCTGCTATACAGCCCTGACTGTCCTGATATTCACTACATTGTCAAAGGTGGCCTCAATTTCACAGCCATCCTTTTGTCTTGGCCCCTGTAGCACTGGCATCATAGGTATAAGCCACCACACCTAGATAGATACTTTCCTTTAAAGGACTCTTAAATTTTCTGGATGCCAGATCTGTATGCACAGTGTTTACTCAAAGTAAAACTCAGGGCTGGGGCATGAAAGCTTGTCCACTACCACCTGTGTGTTAAGTTCAGTTCCCTGCCTCTGAGTTAGGCCTTAGTTATGGCAACTCTATTTCTTAGTCATGACGTCACAGGCAGGCAGTGAACCTGCTTTCTGTAGCAAATGTCTCTCTCTCTAGCCAGGAACAACCACAGTCCTCATCAGAGGCTCTCTTGCTCTGAATGATATGTCCAGTGGCTCAGGAGACAAATACTTCAAGAAATAGTAAGGCCCTTTTCGATAACAGTAACATGTGACTAACAATTCTAGGCACATGTAGAGCAGAACTTAAAAAGATAATAGTAAATGTTATCCATACTTGTAAGCACACAAAAATGTCCCTACGGGGAGATTCTTTTAATTAAAAAATTATCTACTGGGGCTGAAGAGATGGCTCAGAGGTTAAGAGCACTAGCTGTTCTTCCAGAGGTCCTGAGTTCAATTCCCAGCACCCACATGGTGACTCATGTATAGTGAGATCTGATGCCTCTTCTGGCCTGCAAGCATGCATGTAGGTAGAACACTGTATACATAATAAATAAGTAAATCTTTTTTAAAAAATTATCTTTTACGTGTACTTACGGCAGTGAGGGAGTGACATGAGGGAGTGACATGAGGGAGCAGCTTTCAGCAGTCTTTACTGTCCTTCCACCACCAGGTTTACAGGATTGACCCGAAGGTCAGCATGCTTGGCAGCAGGTGCCTTTATCCACGAAACTATCTCACCAGCTCTCGCGGGGGAGGTGTTTAATTTTCAACTCTGTGAGAAAAACGTGCCATAGTATCAGTATCTTTCTAAAACAAAAATACAGGAGCCCTGTTTAAAAGAATAACCATTCTTGAAAGCATCTAATTAATGTTCTACGCCATCTGAAAAGTATTGAAACCTTCCATGACAACATCAATCTGAAAAATAATAAGCCTGCAAAGACATAAGCTTTTTTATTCTAGCCATTAATCATAATGGTGTTTTGGGTTTGGGGGGGGTTGTTTGTTTGTTTGTTTGTTTGTTTTAGTTTAAAAAAGGTCCAAAGTAAATTGATCAGCTATGTGACCTAGCACAGCTTTTACTGTTGAAACAGTTTGCAGTTGCTCCTTCAGGAAGCTCAATAATCTTTTTCACTAATCCTATTCACTTGTCCAGTCTTAGTGTGAAGATACAAACTGTCCAGCTAGCCAGAGAGGAAGGCCGGGTTCCTCTTGATTTTTCTTTTGTTTCCAGTTCTCTGACAACAGACATTCTCTCTCTGTGATTCACGAAGGGCTTGTTTGCACAACAGCTTGCTTCAGATTTACTTTCTACCAACAACAGGTAAGGGGCTCTGAAATAATTGTCAACAGTCGCTGGGAGCCAGTGTGACACGCTACCCTCGGTGTAACACCTGAAACTTCCACTGCTTATAAAATGTTCATCTTTGAAAGCGATTCCTTCTGGATCACCTGTCTTTACGTGCCCTCACTGAAAACAAAAAGGCAGATTCTCCACTCAAAGGGGCCTTTTCTTCTCTCGAGTCTCTCAGAACAAAAATCTGACCCCCTGTGTAAATACTCGCTAGCACATCTTTTAAAATGTACATTGAATTGTATACAGCTTGCGCTTTAGGAGGGTTGGTTTTTTTCCCCTTTATCGGGTCCAATAGAGATCTCTGAGAAGAGTAACTTAGCCGGCACAGCATTGCCGTTTTCCAGGATGCCTGCCAAGTGGGTACTTAGGAGGATGGCCTCTGGGCGGGAGGAGTGCCTTATCCTCTATCTGTGACCAGACACAATCGGGAAGCTCCCAGGAGGACAGCTTCTGCTAACTGATAGCACTTTCCCACTTCTGACTGGAGAGATAGGTGCCGTTTCCAAGGAGTTAATTTTTTTTTTTTTCTATTTCCACTAATTTTTTTTTGATGTTCTCATCTTTTTTTTTTTTTTAAATTTTTATTTTGCAATACAATTAAGTTCTACATACAGGCACAGATTCCCTTGTTCTTCCCCCTCCCGCCCTCCTCACCTTCCCCCCAGCCTGCCCCCCATTCCAATCTCCTCCAGGGCAAAGCCTTCCCCACAGACTGAGATCAACCTGGTGGACTCAGTCCAGGTAGGTCCAGTCCCCTCCTCCCATGCTGAGCCAAGCGACCCTGCATAGGCCCCAGGTTTCAAACAGCCAACTCATGCAATGAGCACAGGACCCGGTGCCACTGCCTGGATGCCTCCCAAACAGATCAGGCCAATCAACTGTCTCACCCACTCAGAGGGCCTGATCCAGTTGGTGACCCCTCAGCCATTGGTTCATATTTCATGTGTTTCCGATTGTTTGGCTATTTGTCGTGCTAGAAACCTCATCCAACTACTGAGGGATCTGGATGCAGAGATCCATGACTAGGCCCCAGGTGGATCTCTGGGAGTCCAGTTAGCGAGAATGAGGAGGGTTTATATGAGAGAGAATTGTTGAGACCAAGGTCGGATAAAGCACAGAGACAAATAGCCAAGGAGTTAATTTTTAACTCACACCAAGAAACTCCTGGTCAGGCTGCTTCCTTGAATTCCATTTGTCATGTTTTGGTTATTTTTAGGTTCTTGTTCTCAAAAAAAATGTGAATTCTATAGTAGATTTGCTAGTCAGAGAAGAATATGCTGGTTTCCAGCCCTTTTTTTAATCTAATGATTGACCACTTTAATGCTGCTCTAATCTGGCGTTTCTTACTTGTTTTTGGTGTCGTCTTTGGTTTGGTTGGTTGGTTGGTTTTTTGTTTGTTTGTTTGTTTGTTTGTTTTTCATTTTGTGCAGGGCTTTGTTGTGTTGTTTTTGAGAAAGGAGCTCATAGAGCTCAGGCTAGACTGGAAATTTGCTGTTTGTCTTTCTCGAGGAATAGTGTCATGTAACAGATGGGCTGTTACATGATATTTCATAGCTGCAAGACACTGGACAAGTCTGTTTCTCGGAGTTTGTCAGTCTTCCTTGGTAAAGGCCATAATGTTTAACAGGACATTATGGAAATATCTGCAGAGGAACCACAGCTATTAAAGAAGGGCGTTTTCTGGGGAAGGGGAACTGGAGACTAGCTTCTCATAGATTAGAATGTGGGATTAGGGATGAGGAAATGGCTCAGTAGGAAGAGCACTTGCTGCTTTTACAGAGGACCTGAGTTCGATTCCCAGCATCCAAATAATGGCTAACAACTGTCCATATATCCAACCATCCAGGAACTCACCTGTCTGCATGTGAATTGTCATGTTTTGGGACAAGCTCACATTCTGTTAAATCCTTGCCTTTCAGAATCTTACTGTAGAGGATTAAAAAGTAACTAAAAGAAAATGTATCCTGTCCATAGATCCTCCGTAAGAGTCAGCTGGGGAGATATTGTAACTAACAAGGCTTCCAGGTTTCTGGAATGTTTTTAAACTCTGTTAGAACTTATCATTTATATTCCCTTAGCGTCTACCCATAGCAAGGACCAGTGACTCAATTTGCTCTTTTTAAAGTCCATAACTCCAGCTCCAGAGGATCTAATGCCCTCTTCTGACCTCCTTGGGCACCAGGAATACACATGGTATACATGCATACATGCAGGAAAACATTCATATACATAAAATTAAGTAAATAAATATTTTAAATGTAAATGTGCAATTTAAAAGACACAAGAAAATACTTAGACGATAGAGAGAAAACACAGAAACTTTAAAGGGCTGAGAGATCAGTGTTTTGATAGACTAACAGGTTTTACTCCTTAGGGTTTTCTAGAGGAGCAGAAGCAATAAAACAAATGTATATTAGTAGCAACCGTATTCGGTCAGCATATGCAATACAGTTGTCTCGCACCTACAGGCTGAGAACCCAGTAGTTACCTAGTCCACAAGGCTGGATACCTCAGCAATCCCTAATCCAGTGCCAAAGTCCTAAATGACTCCTAGAGAACTGCTGGTCCCCAGTCTCCAGTGGAAGACTGGAAAAGCTGGTTCTGATTTTAGTTAGGGAATCAACAGAAGCAGCAAGCTAAATTAATTCAGCAGCAAGAGGGAAGGCTGAGCAAGGACTAGGTGAGGTAGTCTTTTCTCTGTATCCTTTTTTACCTGGTCTGCTACCAGAAGGTGCTAGCCACATTTGGAGTGTGTCTTCCCACTGCAATTAAGGCAATCAAGAGAATCCACCCCAGCCAACCTGATATACACAGTTCCTCGGCTGATGCTCCCTGCTTGTCCTCTGTGGCAAGTTGACATTTAAAACCAACCACCATACACATGTCATGTGAACTTTTTCTGGAAGGTGTAAATAGATGTCTACACACCCCAGATAGGGCATGAACAACAGACCAAAGAGTTCATCAAAATCCAATTTAGTGAACCAATGGCTTGATTTGGCTTACTAACAGAGTGTAAGTGGGGGATAACTTACAGAGGTGTTGGTGACTCCAAAGCAAACACCTTATTTGAAAAGTCTCGCTCCAGCAATGACAACTTCCTCATGGCTGCATAGAGAGTCCTGTCATTCAATCATCCACAATCTGTATACCCAGATGACACCTGAAACCCCGTGGGTTTTGTGAAGAATTACATATAGGTTGTCTGAAGAGGCTGCTTGAGGCTAAAGTAAAGAGTTTTAGATTAATTCTGTCAGAAGAAATTTCAAAACAGCCTAGTATAGACTCTGTCATGTAGATATTAGCGCTAACTCTAGTGGAGATTTATAATGAAAATGAGCAAGCTGAGTAGAGTAAATTATAAAAAGTAAATTTTTTTTTTACTTTTTATAATAAAAATAGAGCTAAATCGTGTGTTTGTGGAGATAAAGAGATTAAGAAATGGTATAAAGGAAGTGCTGACCTCAGGGCAAGATCCCACCCAGCTAAGTTTCCAACTTGTGGAAAGAAACTAAACAAAAGCTTTGATCTGGGTGTGGTGGGGCACACCTTTAATCCCCCACACTGGAAGGCAGAGGCTGGCAGATCTCTGAATTTGAGGTCAGCCTGGTTTACAGAGCAAGTTTGAGGATAGCCAAGCTTAGACAGTGAAGGACAGAAAGCTGGTGAAGATGTAATTGAGTGAATGGGCCGTGTTCCAGCCCCAGTAAGCATTAGAACTTGACAACTTCAGCCATGTGGTTCTGGTTTTAGAGCTAAGGATAGAAGAAACAGGTTATGGAATTTGCCTCTGTGCCTAAAGAAAGCCATTGAGGCCAGACATGTGTTGGGTGTGTCCCTGAATGGAAGCCTAATAAAGAGTCCATTGCATAAAGCCGTGAAGTTGAAGCCTGAATTGCCTTGGAGAACCCAAGATGTTAGAGATGTCAGAGTCATGGGATACCTGTCAAGGAAAGCTGCTAACAAGGAGTGGAACCAGCCTAAGAGAAAGAAGTATGTTGCATTCAACAAAGCTGAACAGAGTTGGAGATCTGAAGAGTTTTTCAATGCAAAATTTGGAGTTTGCCCAGCTTGTTTTTCACTCTTACTTTGGTCCAGTATTTCTTCTCTATGCTCGTTTCCCTGCATTTTGGAATGGTAATGTATATCCTGTGACATTGCATATTGAAAGTATGTGATCTGCTTTTTTATTTTAATTTTATAGGGCATTACAGTTAAGAGATTACATTAGTCTTAGAGGAAATTTTGGACTTTGGTCTTTAAAACAAGTTTGAAACTGGTATAGACTATGAAGTTTCATTACAATATGGCTACAAGCCTTGGAGGCCAGGGAGTGGAATGTGGTGGTTCAAAAGAAAATGCCCCTCCACAAAGGAACTGGCACTATTAGGAGATGTGGCCCTATTGGGATAGGTGTAGTCTTGTTGGAGGAAGTGTGTCACTGTGGGATAAGGCTTTGAGGTCTTTTTTTCTCAAGCTTCCTTCAGTGTGACAATCAGTCAACTTCCTGTTGCCTCTGAGTCAAAGACTCTCAGCTCCAGCACCATGTCTGCCTGAATACTGACATGCTGCCTACCATGATGATAGTGGACTGAACCTCTGAACCTGTAAGTGAGCCACCTCAATTAAATGTTTTCTTTATAAGAGTTGCTGTGGTGGTGGTGTCTTTTCACAGCAATAGAAACCTAACTAAAGCAATATGTCTAACACTATTTATAAAGTGACACTCCTTACCAAATAATAGCACTTATCAGCCTACAGAATCCATCTTCAACTCTCAGCTTGCTTTCCAAGGTCCTGTTTAATCACTCAAATTATTTACCACTTATTGAGAATAAAAATCCTCTCCTCATGTGCTGCTGTCACAGAGTCTCGTTGCCCTTCTTGCTTTTACCCTTCAGGCATGCTCACCAGGCTCTATGAGCTGCACAGTCTCCTTTGTGAGACCCTTTGTTGCATAGGACTGTCCTCCAAGCCATCTTCAGGAGTTCTTCTGGGGCCTGCTCATAAAAGCTTCTCATAGCAAAGCCTGTTGGCTGTTTACCATCCCCCATAAATGGAACAGACACCTCCTTCTAAGAGGGATGATCATTGGGCCCTCACCTGAGTATCCACTCACCCCTTCCAACCAGTTGTATGCAATTCTGCCCTAATTACACATGGTTTGGGAGAGGGGGATAGAGGATGTATTCGGGGAAGGATAAGGGGAGGTGGTTCAATCTACATAGCCATGGGGAAAGCCATCACCCCTCTGGGTGCAGACTTTCCAGCATGGCTCCTGTAATGTTCTTGCCCATACCCCTCCCCCTGTGATCTGAAAGTCTAATAAACTCCTTGTTTCTCTAGGTGAACTTTGGTGGAATTGTACCTCACTTTGTCTTTGGGATCTTAGGGAGAGGGATGTTTACATTTCTCCCAGAGAAGGATTTTTTGCAACACCTTAATATCTCGTCTCAAAGATGTTCACAAAATTTGAAAATATCCATAAGAAAATACGTGTCCTCCACATACCTGCAATCCTAGCTCCATGCAGGGCAGAGACTGGAGGATCTCTGCTTCAGCCATGTGGTTCTGGTTTTAGAGCTAAGGATAGAAGAAACAGGTTATGGAATTTGCCTCTGTGCCTAAAGAAAGCCATTGAGGCCAGACATGTGTTGGGTGTGTCCCTGAATGGAAGCCTAATAAAGAGTCCATTGCATAAAGCGGTGAAGTTGAAGCCCGGATTGCCTTGGAGAACCCAAGATGTTAGAGATGTCAGAGTCTAACAGCCTAGGTGAGAAAGCATGAGCTCCAGGTTCAGGGAAAGACTTTGCCTCAAAGGAATAGGCAGAGGCAGGTAGAGGATATCAAGGTCTTCTTCTCACCTTTAAGTGCATAAAGTGTGAGCATGTATGTGTGCATATACTCATACGGATACACATAAATACTTTTTAAGATTTGCCATTTTTTTTAATAATCAAAAGAATGGTGTAGTGCATCTGCCTTCATCTGGATGGTTCGCTTTTTTCTTCTTGCTGTGCCCTGTGCGCTGTTCAGCTCTCCCAACAGACTGTGCACTGATATGTTTAACTGCGTGTTTCTGCTCTGTCACCATACTCTGAACATGAATGAGCACTAAGTAAGTTTATGTTGAGTGACTTATTAGTAGTTTTATTGTGTCACTAAAATTAGTGAGGTTTTAAGCAGTGAGGAGAGAAATTTTGGCTTTGTCACCAAATTTCACCACGATCCTGGCTTCCTGAGAGTGTCTGAGTTTGCCATGCCAATTTTGTCCATTGGACCTGAGCATTGTCTGCTTAAAACTGGTTTCCTAAACTTTCGTAATATCCTGTCCCTAGTATAATGGTCTCCTAAACATGACTTTTGCTCCTAACAAATCGATCTATACTGATGTTCCTCCCACAGCCCATAGTGACCTTAAAATACTGAAGCTATGAAGAGCATTGCTTGGCAACAATGCTTACAGGCACAGTGTGCAGAACCATCAGGAGAGGGATTTTGTAGCTAGAGTTTTCCTGCCTGGCCCATGGTCAGGGCAAATCTCTCTCACCCGCCAGTCCCACAGCCGCTCAGACCCGAAAAAGTAAACACAGAGACTTATATTGGTTACAAACTGTATGGCCGTGGCAGGCTTCTTGCTAACTGTTCTTACAGCTTAAATTAATCCATTTCCATAAATCTATACCTTGCCACATGGCTCGTGGCTTACCGGGATCTTCACATGCGGCTTGTCATGGTGGTGGCTGGCAGTGTCTCCCTCACCCAGCTTCCTGTTCTCTCAATTCTCCTCTCTGTTAGTCCCGCTTATACTTCCTGCCTGGCCACTGGCCAATCAGTGATTTATTTATTGACCAATCAGCAACACATTTGACATACAGACCATCCCACAGCAGGATTTGCTACTGGATTCCGTGTGCTCTTCTTTGTAGTACCATAGATTTTAGTCTGAAGTCTCTTTCCTGCCACATCCTCATCTTTTCAACAAGACTTGAGCACATTGAAGGTGGGCACTGTTTCTACTGTTTGTTCTGTGGCACCTTTCCTGCTCACAGCAGGTGACTTTCAAACAGAAATAAAGCACTACAGGATCTGAAGCCACTGGTTCTCTAGGGATCAGTAGTAGGACACACAATTTACCCTAAGATTAAAACTGTAGATGACTCTCCTCCTGCACCTCTCTCCCCAAAACTCCTCCTCTCCCCCTTTGCTTTCTCTTTTTCTTTATGTCCTGCCTTCTCCTTGTTCACCTGCTACATGCTTCCATACCACATTGCGGCTTCTGTGTCTTCTTTTCCCCTAGATTCATGTTTAATGTGCTCTAAGTACCTTTCCCATCAAAGTGGGAAACGGTTATAAATATCTTTTAGATATTAGTATATTTGAGTTGTGTATGAATGCATTGACAGTCTAGAGGAAACTGGCATGAACCCTCACTTGCAAGATATGGTTGAGAAGTTTGGGAACATTATTCCCAGTATCTGTAGACTTCAACAGTTATTAAGTGTCTTAGTTAGGGCTTCTATTGCTGTGAAGAGACACCATGACCATGGCAACTCTTATAAAGGAAACATCTAATTGGGGTGGCTTGCTTACATATAATTCAGAGGTTCAGCCTGCTATCATCATGGTGGGACATGGCAGAGTGCAGGCAGACATGGTGCTGGAGCTGGAGCTGAAAGTTCTACATCTTGCAGACAACAGGCAGTTGACTGTGACACTAAGCAGTATCCTGGGCAGCAGAAATCTCAAAGCCGGTCCCCACAGTGACACACTTCCTCCAACAAAGCCATACCCATTCCAACAAAACCACATCTCCTAATAGTGCCACTCCTTATGAGATTATGGGGGCCAATTACATTCAAACTACCACATTCCACTCCCTAGCCCCTATAAGCTTGTAACAATATCATAATGCAAAAATGCATTCAGTCCAACTTAAAAAGTCCCCATTGTCGTATTTTTAAAAAGGCTCAGCAGCAGGAAGGGGTCATACCACACAACAGGCTCATGTGGGAGGTTTATTGAGGGGAGGGGAGAAAAGGGGCAGAGACTGGTCCCTGAGGACAAGAGAGAGGGAAGAGAAAGAGAAAGAGATGGGAAGTGGGCAAGGCCCACCTATTATAAGGAAACGTAGTAAATGCACACAGGGGGTGCTCATAGTAGCTATAGCTGAGGATATATCCTGTCAGGACCCTAAGGGCAGGCCAGTACAAATGCCTAAATGCTGACACCTATAGCCTACAACTGTCCCAACAGGGTTTTAAAGTCCAAAGTTCAAAGTCTCTTCTGAGATCCATAAATCTCTTAACTATAATGCCCTGTAAAATCAAAATCAAACAACAGATCACATACTTCCAACATATAATGAATGGCACAGGATATACATTACCATTCCAAAACATAGGGAAAGGAGAATAATGAGGAAACATGAGACCAAAACAAGACTGAAATCCAGCTGGACAAACTCCAGACTCTGCATCTTTATGTCTGATGTCAAAACACTCTTCACATCTCCAATTCCACTCAGCTTTGTTGACTGAAACATATTTCTTTCTCTAGGGAAGTTTCCACTCCATATTAGCACCTCTCCTAGGCAGGTAATCCATGAATCTGGCATCTCTAACATTTTGGATTCTCCAAGGCAATCCAGACTTCAACTTCACAGCTTCACACAATAACCTCTCTACTAGGCCTCCGTTCAGGGACATCCCTGACACATGTCTAGCCTCAGTGGCTTTCTCTAGGTACGAAGACAAAGCACATAATCCATTTCTTCTATCCTTAGCTCAAAAGCCAGAATCACATGGCCAAAGCTGTCAAATTCTGTTGCTTACTGGGGCTGGAACATGGCCCTCTCATTCAGTTACATCTTCACTAGCTTTCTGTTCCTCACTGCCTAAACTTACCTGTCCTGAAACTTTCTCTGTAGATCAAGCTGGCCTCAAACTCAGAGATCCACCAGCCTCTGCCTTCCCAGTGCTGTGATTAAAGGCATGCATCACCATACCTGACTCTAAGCTCTTTTTAATTCACAAGTTGGGAACTTAGCTGGGTGGGATCTTACCCTGAGGTCAGCACTTTCTTTATTCCATTTCTTAAGCTGCTTATCTCCTTGAACCTAGGATTTAGCGCCATTCTATTTATTTTTCTCCTCAAAATTTACTTTCTATAATTATCCTGCTCACTTTGCTTCTTTTCATTATAAATCTTCATCAGTGTTAACACTAAAAGCCACAAGCAGAGTCTATACTAGGCTGTTCACTTTAGCCTCAGGCAGACTCATCAGACAAGGGCAAAATTCAGCCACTTTCTTCATCAACATATCACAAGACCAGTCTATAGGCCACATACTAACATTCTTTACTTCTGAAACTTCTTAGTCCCTACAGTTCATCAAATCCCAGCACTCGGGAGGCAGAGCCAGGCGGATCTCTGTGAGTTCGAGGCCAGCCTGGACTACCAAGTGAGTTCCAGGAAAGGCGCAAAGCTACACAGAGAAACCCTGTCTTGAAAAACCAAAAAAAAAAAAAAAAAAAAAAAAGTTCATCAAATCACATTCAGCACCACTATCTTCTATGCTCCTACTAGTATGGCCCATTAAGCAGTGCTTAAAGCATTCCGGTGCTTTCCTAACTCAATCTCCCAAAGTCCAAACAAAAACATGATCAGGCCTATCACAGCAATACCTCAGTCCCTGGTACCAACTTTTGTCTTAGTTAAGGTTTTATTGGTATGAAGATATACCATGACCTCACAACTCTTACAAAGGAAAATATTTATTAGGGTGGCTTACCATTTCAGAGGTTTGGTCTATTATCATCATGGCAGGACAGAGCAGCATGAAGGAAGACATAGTGCTGGAGAAGGAGCTGAGAGTTCTACATCTTGATCTTCAGGCAACAGGAAGTAAATTGTGTCCACAATGGACATAACTTGAACATAGGAGACATCAAAGCCCATCCCCACAGTGACACACTTCCTCAACAAGGCCATACCCACTCCAACAAAGCCACATACTCTAATAGTGCTACTCCCTATGAAATTATGGGACCCAATTACAATTTAAACTACCACACTGAGCAACTTTTATAGGAATCATCAATTTTCATGTACACACTCTTTAATTTGCTTAACAAACACTCATTGCATATTTTTGTTACTCTTTAAAGTATGAGTCTTCATACACTACATTCTTTTAGAACACTCATAGTACTGTTTGCCATGTGTTAGAAGAGCAAAGTCATCAAGGTTATACTAAATTACTCAATGATGGATTATCCTAAACAGCATTTTCCCAAATCTTTGTACAATATGTCACAAACAGGTCAAAGATTGCATTACTCTTCTGCCAGTTCTCACTCCATAGATGTTCCTCACAGTCTACACTATGAACCAGAAGACAGAAGTGTGCCAGAGCTTCAACATAACTCTGGTGCATGAAACCAAAGTTCTGAGTTGCAGCTGTAATTTTGTCTAACTACACAGCATTATATAGCAAGTAAAAAGCAATTGAGACATAAAAAAAAGAAAGGCAAAAGTCAGTCAATGTGAACCTCCTTAACGAGGTAATGTGCAGAATTCCACATAGTTGACTCTTTATCATTGGAGAACAATGAATTCATTCAGCCAAATAGGGAGGCAGGACTAACACCAGGTTTCTATACTTTCTAAACATTACTGTTGTTCCTATGGGGTGCTGTTTTAATGTGACCCCCATGAGATATCTCCCTCCCAAAAAAATTACAAGAATTAGACCAAAAACCTCATGCTTTGATGTTATTTAGAAATGAGCATTGCTACAAAAAAAAGAAAAAGAATTTGGCATTTATCAATCTCATTTTACTCCACAACTAAAAAAAAAAAATAAAAAATCCTGATTTGAAACTATTTTGGTGAACCACTTTCAGTATATTTCCAAATAATAGTTACTCTTGTCCTAAGCATTGAGAAAAAGTTGCTTAATGTTTTCATATACCTGCTGAATGTCACACAACACTTTCTGAAATATGACAAGCACTTTGTAGCTGAAGTTTTCCTGTGTCCTACCTGGCCCGTGATCAGGATAAATCTCTCTCACCCGCCAGTCCTGCAGCCACTTGGACCCAAGTAAACACACAGAGGCTTATATTAATTAAAACTTTGGATGACTGTCCAGCAGCCAGCTGTCTCTGTCATTCTAGATTTTTGAAAGTTGATTATAATGCATTTCCTGTTTACTTAGGTAATATTATATCCTTCTGAGGTCTTTGATGTAGTTAAAGACTAGATAGTTATAATTTCCTTAGTTATAATAAAAGATAAGTTAGATATGAAACCTTAGACTCACAAATATAGGATAGATAAGATATCTTCTTTAATTTTGCCAAATACAAATAGACTAGATATTATAAATAGACTGGATATTGTAACTGTAATTCTTGCTTGATAATTGTTTTGTTAGATATAATTTTACTGTGTTAAAATTAAAACCTTCCTTCTTAAAAAAAGGGGGGGAGTGCTATGGATATCACTCTGTATGCTGTGAATGTGTTGCTCTGATTGATTAATAAATAAAGTGCTGATTGGCCATTAGCCAGGCGGGAAGTATAGGCAGGACAAGTAGAGAAGAGAATGCTGGGAAGAGTCAGGAGTCACCAGCCAGACACAGAGGAAGCAAGATGTGAAGGCAGAACTGAGAAAAGTTACCAAGCCACATGGCTAAACATAAATAAGAATTATGGGTGAGTTTAAATGTGAGAGCTAGTCAGTGGTAGGCCTGAGCTAATGGCCGACCGTTCTAATTAATATAAGCTTCTGAGTGATTATTTTTTAAGTGGCTTCTGGGTCTCTGGGTTCTCTTCAGAACTGGAGAAAACTTCAGTTACAGCACTTAGTCCACGTCTCAGTGACATTTGTATCTAGGGGGTAAAAATTGCTTTATTCCTTGGTTGTAGGAATTTTTCTCACATATACTTCTAAAGAATCAGTGTTTGCTGGGGTACTAATGAGAGTGTGATGAAGCCTCTTCTGTATAGTATACTCTTCCAGAGATTCTGTTTTACCACCTAAATGAAACACAACACTCTAAAGTCAATTAATTTTACCTTATATTTTCTTGCAAAAACTAAAACAATGGATTTTTTATAAAGACTTTTTCCAATATTGAAATGTTCTCTGTATTTCTAAACTACAAACACATTATCATCTATAATTTTAATGACTCAAGCCTATTAAGTCACTTAGTTGTTTGTTTTTCTTTTTTTTCTTTATATATTGTCACAGTCCACTTGATACTTTTAAAATATTTATAGGTCTGGGGAGATAACTTAAGATAACCTGAGTGCAAAAACTGGAACCCACAGTGGAAGGAAAGAACCAACTCTCAAAAGTTGTCGTTTGACTTCCACATAAGTATCGTAGCACCCACATGCCCACAATTACTGGTACATGTTTTACATATCCAGACACACACACACACACACACACACACACACACACACACACACACACCACCAGTAATAAAAATGCATTTTATAGATTTCCAATGGCACTTCAAAATGCAGGAGAAATCACTCGTGTGTTTGATTTACCATATTGTACTTCAATAAAAGCTTCAAAGTGCATGTTTAGCTGGGTGATGGTGGCGCACGCCTTTAATCCCAGCACTCGGGAGACAGAGCCAGGTGGATCTCTATGAGTTCAAGGCCAGCCTGTTCTACAGAGCGAGATTCAGGACAGGCACCAAAATTACACAGAGAAACCCTGTCTCGACAAACCAAAAACAAAACAAAACAACAACAAAAAAAAAAACAAAGGGCATGTTTGTCTAGTATGTGCACTTTCATCTTCAAGAAAATTTAGGAAGATGGTTCTAAAAATAAAATCAACCTCAGCTCTACGACCAAGACTAACCAACTTCCCATGTACCTTTTTGTGCTTTGAGTTATCCAAAAGCACATATTGTCTAGATCTATCTAGAAACATAGAAAGAGCTGAGTGTGTGTGTGTATTGAGGGATGCAGCTATTGCAGTCAGAAGCCTAACCTGAAGTAATCCCCACGTTTGATGCCTGCTTGAGTACTTGCCACATATATGATCTAGAGCAAGTCACTTAACATCTCTAACCATCAGCATCCTCAACCACTGGTTGGAGGTGATAATCACGCACTCCTTGGGCCTATTGTGAAGATTCAGCAAGTTAGTTCTTGTACTATATACTTTATGCAGTACTTACAATAAATTATGATACCAAGTAGGAGAGATGTGAGAAAGAAGAGTCTAAGGCCCTTTCTAGCTATCCCTTTTTATCTCTCTGGAAACAATTCCATCAGCAGAAAATGAGTAGCCACTCTCTCCTTAGTGCTGCATCTCTAGTGACTAGGGATAGAAGCATGTTTTCATCGTGCTTTCTGGACCAAGTAAAGAGAGGAAGAAGTTGGTCTAATCCCAGAGCAAGTTAGGCAGCAGGGTCGGGTCCCTCAACTTAGAACCTATTTACTTTACCATTGTCTGGAAATGCAATGTACAAGACCAAACAAACACCAACTAAAAATCCACTGCTGAAAAAGTTGTGTTATCCTAACAGTGCCTCAGTGGCAGGACCTGCAGGGTCATTCTTTAGACACGAGCAACACAGATAATAATGGCGATTACACTGGCTTTCTGAGTGGTACAGTGTAGAGAGACCACTGCTAGGCATACAGCATATGTTAGGCAGCATAATTTTTATTAAAATCCTCTGATGGAGACTCAGAAAAAAAACAAGTAATTTTTTTGAATTTGCAGTTATTAAAAAGAAATACAGGGATCCAAATCTAGGCTCAGTGAGTTCCCAAATCATATTCTTTCCACAATACCACATAACTCCCTAGTGGAAACATGAACAACTTTAATCTTCTGCATGACAAATACTGACCTGGTTCTGGGAATCAAGATAATACAGCAAGGGCATTGGGCCACCCATGCTGTCAGCTGTGGCAAATTTACAGACCCTGTCTTAAAGCATTTACTGATTTTTAAGTTAAAAAAACAGAGCAATATGGAAGAAAAGATTTGTATTCATTTCCAAATAGAAACATTGGAAATTCAGTCAATATCAGAAAATTAGCCTGTCTCATTGTTACCCAACTGTGACAAGAGAAATCAGCAGTCCCGTTTACAAGCTTGACCTGCTCTTTCCATCGTTTTGATTCTGACCATCCACACTGAAGTTAATCATGTCCCTTCATCCCATAGATTCTGAAGAAGAACTGACCAAAGCCACTTCTGGTCATTCATATTTAGGGAGAAATGTCAAGTTGATGGTTTTCTATTCCATGTCCATTCTGCTTTCCTGTTCCATTCAGCACCATCCTTTAAAAATCAGGTTAAAGAACTAAGTGCTTGATGCTCACATCTTTCAGAGAAAGAATGTTTCAAGTCACTGATGAGTGCATAGGTACCACTCTGACCCCCAAGATAAGTGGTCTCAGCTCAGTCTCATAAAACTCCTTTCATAAAAGTGTCAGCTCATAGAATCTCTAGAGTATTAACATCCCAGCTCTCACTTTTTGGGGCACCTCGGTTTCTGAAACTAAGCAGAACTGCAACCTGTAGGCAGTAGTTAAGATATCCTGAGAGCTGAGTGCACTCCATGGTGAAGCACTTGCTCACTCTGTGCAAGGATCCAGGTTCAAGTCTCTCTGTTGCAAAAACAGACAATAGATAAAACCTCCCAACCTGATGAAACTGCTCTTGTGTATTACTAGATGTTACTGTTTTGAGTAGAAACATAAATCTTTGTGCTACTATTACTAATTATTCAAAGCTGCAGTCTGTCAACAAGCCCATAAATGTATGTGTGGAGGTTATGAAGGATATAAACCAAGGAAATAACAACTTTTTATTGTCCTCATCTTCCCACTTACTTAACACATACTTATATACCTCCACTGTGTAGCAAGTGCACTTGGCCTTAAAGACACAATGTTACCTCTGCCTTCCTATATAAGTGATAAAGGGAAGGAATATTATCAGTAAATTCTTTTATCGTGCACAAGATATAAAAAGTGAAAAGTATAAGGACATTGTTGACATGACCTTAGTAGCTCCAGAAACCTGGAGATAAAAATCCAATGGGTCTTCATGCTCCGGGATTTGCACTCATACAATAAGGCTTAATCAAATTTTTAAATTTTCGAGTAGACGACATGTCAAATGCAGTTTACATTTCTCAGCCAGTAACTATATTTCTTACAAGTGGCTATTACATTTTTAGAGACAGACACAACAAGTAATAAGAGTTTTATTTGAGAGGAGAAACAATCGTGCAGCTTATTTTAGATGAAAGGAGTATAATAAATTTATGAGACCTCACATACAGCTCAAATATAATAAGTTAGAAGGATTAATTGAATTGGGAGCTACAGTAGCCTGCACTGGTAGAATGCTATTTTATGGCGCTCTGTAATACAGTTTATCATTGACTCCATGGAATTCCCACAATATATTAGCTTTGGTGTGACAATAAAGCACACACAGTGAGGGGCATGTCCCTTTTGACACACATTCTCTTCCCACACTTATTTTACCAGGGAAACAACTCCGGTGCAGTTTAATTAAACCGCACTGCAATGAATTAGTCCAGGTCTTCGCCTTCTGACAGAGAGGGGCCTGGCAGTACCACAGGGGTTTGTCCCCTTCTGACACCAAAGAGACTTCAGAAAACCTGGGAAAGAAAGTGCAGGACTCCTCAGATGACAGTGTCACTGGGCAAGTCCAGAGCTGTCAATCAGGAGACTTAAGGAAGCACTAACCCCTTAAGGAAAGTGTTTGGATTTCTCTAGTTGTTGACTCTCTGTCCGTTCTCTGAGTAGCTTCTAAATGTCTCAGGAGGGCCAGCCATGCTGTGTTCCTGAGCTGGGGACAAGAGCATCATTGCAGCCTTCCAGCAAAAAAGAGCTTTGCTCATTGGGAGTCCACTGTGTATTCATAGCTCGCTTTGGGACGGCAAGCCAGAAAGTAATAACGTGAAATAAACTTAGGATGATGATGAGTTCAAATAACTCTATTGCAAAGAACATATTAATAAAAACATTTTTGCTCAAAGTACAAATTCTCCAGATGAACATGAGCTACTGTATAAAGAGAGGATATTCCTTATTTCCCCAGAGCTCTTGAGCAACAGTGTCGGATTTATACCCCCAAGAGCACAGAAAAATCTTGCATTATTCATGCATATTAGTATTCTATCTCAATGCTGTTTATTAATGCATGAGAGTATTTTGGAATTGAAAATAAAAATTTACAAGACGATTACATTTTAATAACTGCCTCTAGCTAGATACGTTGAATATTTAAGTGAACCAATACACAAAGACCTCAAAAGAATTTACGAGACAGTGGCAATTAGACTCTAATAACTTGGCTCCACCAGAACTACTGGGTTCTATTTAGATGCCAGACGTGGCCCCTTAGTGATGAGCACACCCTGTCGCCACCCTGACTTTGGCTGGGGACCCTGAGAAATGACAGTTCCATTAGGTGTCGTGTAAAGAAGCTGACCTCATGCACTCGGTACTTGATCTTTGCACTGAGAGGGACCATTTGTCACTGCTACTCAGGGCAGGGACTCAGGTAACCCAATGCAATTACCAGCGGTTACTTCAAAGAATAGGATAGTTACGTGTTTCCCAAGCCTCACAGAGATAGTGCAAGTTTTCTTAGAAAAAAAATGGGTAGAAAAATTGAAAGTGAGGAATAAAGTGTTTTTCTCATTGGGAATATGTTACAATCATTCTGAAATTTTTGATGAAGGGAAAGAGAGGAGATTTACTGGAACTCAAAAAGAGGTTGTTTTGTTTTGTTTTGTTTTTTCCCCTAATACATTCTTTTCATTTACAGGTAAAAGTATTTCTGCCAGTTGACATGTTTATTATGGCCAGCACATTAACACACAGCAGAGAGAGGGAGGGTGCTTCCCTTGCTAGCAAAGGCATGCTTCAGCAGTGCTATCGTGCTGTAAGTTCAGACCTGTGGGATGGGAACAGTCCCCACAAGCTGTTCAAGCTCCAGAGATAATGTCTTTGTCATTTAGACAACCCAGTCTCAGAGCCAGTTAGTTCCCGTTTTTTTGGATCCTCTTCACTTTGGGGACTCAGGAGATCTTTGAATTGGCTTCATAAATGTCGCTATTTTGTATCGGTGATCATTACTCATGGCCTGAATGCTTAGTTTATAAGCTCCCTTATCAATAAGCTGAGGGTTGGACACAATGTGATCTGCTCAAATGCAACAGAGCTAACTAGGTAGCTGGATTGTTGTTCAATCTGAACGGCTGTCATGCGAAAGCACACTCTTTTTTTTTAACTTGTTTTTTATTATTATTTTAATTATGTATATGTGTGTGGGCTGGAGTATATGCACATGAATGCAAGTGTCCACAGAAGTCAGAGGTGTGAGATCTCCTGGAGCTGGGGTTACAGGCAGCTGTAAGCCGCCTGATGCAGGTGCTGGGAACTGGACTCAGGTCCTCTGGAAGAGCAATGTGTACTCTTCACCACTGAGCCATCTCTCCAGCACCTGAAAGTGCACTCTTGTTGTACAACTTGAAGTACTGTGATGTGAAAGTATACACTTGTTGTTCAGTCTGAGTGACTATAATGTGAAAGCACGTGCTGATAAATTTGTATCTATATGACTGCTCTCTTAAAATCAAAAGCTGAGACATTTTCTCAGACTCATTTTTAGGCTATATTTTTGAAACAATCTAATTTCTTTCACATGGTAATTCATTTCATTTTTCTAGAACATCCTATTATATAGCTGCTTTTAAAATGTCAAATCTGATAAAGCAGTATTTTTATCTGGTTTTCTTTTCCTAGAAATGAAGTTGGTCTCATCCTCATGTACCTGTTCCTCCCCAGAAGGAAAGTGAAACATTTTCTTTCCAGGGGACCCACATGCATCTCCAACCCAGAAAATTAAGTCTGGTCGTAACTGTCAAAGGAAGAAAAGTAACAAGGTCTACAGTTACATCAGCAAGCATCTGCGTGCTTGTCACTACATCTCCTACCACGACACTGGATCAGAAAGACTGATGGCAATAGCGGGCACTCAACTGCTTTTTCATTTCCTAGAATTAAACATAAAGAACTACATTTATAGTCAGATGTGGTGGCTTGCATCTGTATCTTAGCATGCAGGAGGCAGAGACAGAAGAGTGCCATGAGTTTGGGGACAGTTTGGGCTCTAAGATGAGTTCTAGGTCATCTTGGGCTGCAGAGTAAGACCTTATCTCAAAAGCATGGAAAAATGTCATCTATATTTCTCTAGTTCTGAAAGGCACAGCCCTTGTTTTCCGGGTTTGGTTTTAGTATGGTTTGGTTTGGGGTTTTGTTGTGTATCCCTGGGGTTTTTCTGTGTATCTCTGGCTGTCCTGGAACTCACTCTGTAAACCAGGCTGGCTTCAAACTCAGCTCAAATTCAGAAACAGAGATCTCCCTGCCTATGCCTCTGCCTCAGGAGTACTGGGATTAAAAACATGTACCACCACCACCTGGCTTAGCACCTTGTTTTCAGCATTATATATTAAATAGTTTTTTTCAGCTTACAAAATTTATGAAACAAAAGTCTGTGTCACCCCTTGTCAAGCCACGTGACTGACACATAGTTATAATTGTAGCACTTGGAAATCTGAGGCAAAAGGATTATAAAGCCGGTTTAGACTATATAGAAAGATGTGCTCAGAAAAAAAGAGAAGGAAGAAAGAAAGGGGGAGGGAGGGAGAGAAAGAGAAAAGAAGAAAGGAACAGGAAAGAAGGAAGGAAGGAGAAGAAAGGAAGAAAAGAAAAACACTGACTCTAGATGCTACTTATGAAATAGGTAACATCTATGTATATGAAAAAAATCTCAAAAATATACCGAGGGCTGGAGACAGCTCAGTCATTAAAGGCTAAATCTCATCCTTCTAAAGGACAAGAAGTTGAGTCCCAGCAACCATGCCATCACATCCCACCTCTGCAGCTTCCCTTTTAATCTCAACACCCAAGAGATAGAGACAGGCAGATCTCTATGTTCTAGTCCAGCCAGGGCTACACAGTGAAACCATATCTCAAAATTATGTGGGTACTTGTGTGGATGTTGAATTTTCTAAGAGTTACAAAGTAGTAAAAATATCATGATACATTTTACATAAACTTTTATCACACATTCAGACTAACCCTTAGCACAGGATACATCCAGCAAAAAAGGAGAGAATTTCTAGTCATTTTTGAAAAGACAAAACCACAGACCACTAGTTGCCAGGGGTTTGGTGTGGAAGGGTGTTGGGTGTGATTAGAAGGAAGGCAAGAGGGGACCGGTGGCATGAGGAATGAGGGCTACTTCTTGATCTCAGCAGTGGTCACACCAATCTACACATGTAGTAAAAAGGAGCCAGCATGGCCAGCGAGATCACTCTTGAAGTACTGGAGCTTCCCACCAAACCTGATGACCTGAGCTCTTTCCCTAGGACGCCTGCAGATTCTCCTCTGGCCTACACGGGTGCACCAGGGTGTGTATACATACAAAACTTTAAATACGTGAATGTCATTAGAATGTTTTCAGTGCCTGAACTACATATGTCCATAGCAATGCATGTTCAAGGTTTTGCCATTGCACTAGATTCTGGAGTAGCAAATACTGAAGAGGAAGGGGTGGGAAACAAAAAGGCATGAACTCTATCCTATCTTCTTATGACTTCCCACATATTGTAGATCTGTATCTCAAAACAAAAGGTTTCATTTTTTTTTTTAATGCTAGTCTTGGTTTTACTAAAGATATAAGTAGAAAAGTAGGAGCTGGAAAGATGTCTCAGGGGTTAAGAGCACTACCTGCGCCGCCACAAGTTCAGGTTCCTGCACTGGCAACTGAGTAGAACTCCAAATCCATGGGGTTTTATGCCGTCACCTTCCCTCCAAGGACAATGCACTCTCATGCTCAAATCCCTACACAGATACACATATATCTACATAGTTAATGACAAAATTAAAGTATTTAAAGAAAAGTACAAAAATCTTTTAGTATTATCTGATTATTTCTCAATATTATCTGTTCGATACTTAATATTTAAAGAACTATCACAGCAGTGAGCCACACAAATTGTAAATAGCATATAAGCCAAAACGTTTAACCCTAATATCACATTAGAAAAATAACATGCACAAGCCAAACACATGGTGGCTTATGCCATGAATTATATCACAGAGACTGAGGCAGGAAGATGACGACAAATTCAAGGTTAACTTCATAACCAGCCTCGGCTTCATAGTGAGACATTGGCACTAGAAACACACACACACACACACACACACACACACACACACACACACACACAGGTGGAGTGCATGTCCCAGAGAGAATAAATCCATTAAATATTTCACATAAAGGTAATCCTCAGAGAGATTTAGAAACACTTCGAGTATATGGGATGGATAACATGTTGGTAGCTAACTCAAGTTTTAAAAGAGTGTAATTGTTCACATGGCATAAAAAGGACATTTATCCCTTACTAGAAGTCACCAAGAAATACAAGCATGGTGTAAGCTGCACTTGGTAATCAGGGATAGGGTGGGGGGTACTCATAGATTTGCATGTGCATGTGCACACAGAGGACAGAGTAGAGTATTGGGTGTCCTGCTCTGTCACTCTGCCTCAGCTCCTTAAGACAGGAGCTCTCACTGGATGTGAAGCTAGTCTGGTGTCCAGCAAGCCCCAGTGGTCCTCCCATCTCTGCTTCCCACAGTGCTTGGGTTACAGGCATGCATGGCTATGGGCAATGCTGAGCGTTTGCATGGGTTCTGAGGATTTTGAATACAGGTCCTCATGTTCACATAACAAGCACTCTTACCTACTGAGCCATCTGCCCAGTCCTAAAACTTGGCAAGTTTTTAGAAACAAACCAAATATCTCAGTTCTCAACGATATTTCCAATGTATTAAGCTTGTGTGCTAAATTTTAATTTTACTGTTTGTTGCCTTTTTATGTGTACACCCATGTATATGTACAGCCGTATACCTCACAACCATATGTGTAGTGCATGTATAACCTATAGACAGACATTGAAGATGGGATAAAACACCAGTAGATCACAGCACAGCCATTGTCCATTGAACATGAAGATCATTTTGCACATTTGTTTTTACTATCCTGCTACAATAGGATGTCAGAACTGTCTGTATATGAATGAGAAAACCAGAAGTTTTGGATCATGGTTTAGTGGTTAAGAGAGCTAGCTACTCTTCCAGAGGACCCAGGTTCAATTCTCAGCACCCACATAGCTGTTCACAGACTCTTATAGCTCCAGTTCCAGGGGATCTGATGCCCTCTTCTGGCCTCCGAGTATACCAGGCATGCACATGATACACAGATATACATGCAGGAAAAAATTCGTAAACATTAAATTAAACTTTAAAAATGAGATAACCTACATGTGTGGAAACTGAGTAAGTACCCTGTTCCCTCCTTTATTCTGTTTTATAAATTTATTATAAAATGGAATCTTGCTAGATAGGGTAGGCTGACCTTGCACTCATGACCCTATCATTCTCCTGAACACTAGATCATAAGGATGTACTACTATTCCCTGATCCCCTTTAAAAAGGCTTTCTTTGTGACTTGTGAGGCAAATAACATAAATAATGAGCCAGGTTCGATTGTTTTTAAAAGAAAACCCTAAACACATATGTCAGTCAAATTTCATTTTAACAGTCCTTCACCACGTTTTAAACAGTCAGACTTTTATATCAATGAAACCTGAAAGGCAACAATTTATAACAGTCAATGAGAATTTCACTTAAAGTGCCTTTCCTTGTATCTGATTAGTGGGGAATTTAAGACTTGGTGCCTGTTCATGAGAGTACGGTCTCTTGAGCTTCCACATTCAGGTCATTTCCTGTCTTATAATCATCACTCAGATAAACACAGAAAAATCACTGCAGATGCACTCGGTTGAAATGATCCTGGGACATTCTGAAACCTTGTCAATTCAACTGAGATGTCTAGTTAGCCTGGTTGGATACTCATGTAACGACCTTCAAAAAAAACAAAATTTAAGTCTCACCTGGAAACTTTATTCTCTCTCTCTCGTTCTCTCTCTCTCTCTCTCTCTCTCTCTCTCTCTCTCTCTCTCTCTCTCTCTCACACACACACACACACACACACACACACACACACACATATGCACACACAATTAGTAGGGTCTCAAACTCAGAACTAATGTGAAGTGTCAGGACTGGTTAATTCTTCGTTAGAAGTGTTCTTGTGCAGTGGGAAGGGTTTAACAACATCCCCAGCTTCCACCCACTGGGTCAGAGTAGCAGGCACCACTCCAGAGTCATTATAACCAAAAATGACCTAAGGAGCTGGGTATGAAGTTCAAGAGAAGAATGACATCATAGTTCATGTCATGTCCTGGGTTTGATACCAGTAATGAAAGGAAGGAAGAGAGGGATGAAGGGAGGAGGGAGGAGGGATGGAGGAAGGAGGAGGGATTCTTACATGTGTTTTTGGTTGGGCAGAAAGAAAAGAGAATAGAAATAGCTTCTAGTTAAGAACAATTGGTAGACATTTCATCTACGAACACTCAGGATTATTATAGGTGCTCATGTACTGTAACCCTAGCCATTCTAGAATGACTAAATACAATTCCAAAATGAAAAGATGAAGAATATAAATAAATACAATGAGAAAGATGATAAGAAATAAAATAATAATCAAAACTGTAACTAAGAATTATTAAGACAAGGGTTATGGAGGTATTCATTATAAATATAAGTATAAACAGGTTCACGTGTTTTGAATTGAATTTACTCTAGTAACCAAAAGTGAGCAAATGTTTACAGCATCCTGGGCTCCATCTTCGGAGGATAAGTTCAGTAAGAAAAGAGGGCTTATCCTCCCACCCGCATCCCCCAGGACAGCAGCCAGCCTCCCACGGTACCCCGTCTACTCTCCATCTAATTGCACAAATAATGGTGGCATTTCCAAGGTTAAACTTGACTGTCACTTTTTAATCATTTATTATTTTTCAACAACTTAACATGACAAAAAAGTACTAAATCAATTCTTCTCACTTTGATGGCAACATATAAGATTTCCTTAGTAAAACAGAATTATTTTGTAACAGATCAGAACAAATGGTTTCTTTCTTCAGAAAACAAAAGTAAACAATAAGATCAAGCTAATTTAAAAGATCCCAGTCAGAGCAAAAAATTGTCAAGTCTCAGTTTACTTGCCTCATCATTAAAGTCACATGCTTGAATAAAATTTTAATGTATTTGTGTGTCTATGTTTCTCCTGACTTCTTTTATCACTGTGTTGTATTTTTTAAAAAAAAGCTCAATTTTATATTTGACTACAATTGTTTATTTAAAAAGGAAACAAATATTTTTATTTTATTATTTTTAACTTTTATTTTTTTATTTATTTTGGTTTTCCTGAGACAGGGTCTCACTTTGTAGCTCTGGCTGTCCTGGAATTTGCTATGTAGACCAAGCTGGCCTCTGCCTCCAGAGTACTGGGATCAACTATGTGCACCATCATGACCAATAAATAAAATGAACCACGAAAGTAGTAAACTAGAAGTGAACAGATTATCTCTCTCCACTTCAACTTTCCGTCTCACACCCTGAACTGAATCTTGTCACAAAAATTTGGGAAAGATTTACAAAATACCAATACACAGACACACAGATACGCATGTGGACATTTATTTTGCCGTATAAAAACATAATGTGCTTACTGCTCTGACTCATCATTGCACTCAAGATCTACAGGGTGAGAAACTTCAGTTGCCTCTTATAAAACTAAAGTTTGTTCTTTGCAATAGTGCAGTTATTGCACACATAACTGCACCGTAATTTATTTAGCAGATCTCTACCGATGCACGTGTAAGTTGCTTCCAACTTTCTCCTTGTAACTTACTGAGAACAACATCGGTGCATATATTTCCTTGAGTGTTAGCTCCTGGCAGATAAAATTGCAACATCGGCATACCTGAGACAAAGGCATGCGCAAGCTAATTCTTGAAAAATATGACAAGTCACTCCATATGTAAGTTTGCCCCAGTTGGTACTTCCATGAATAGTATGTAGAAATAATTCATCTCATACAACCTCACCTTGACGGACGTGCAAACAGAAGCAAGCACCCTTTCCTCTTCAGTTCCCCCATCACACACCTTGGTCGTGAGTCTGCTCATGTTATCCTTCCTACCGGAAATGTTTCCTTTGTTGAATAGTTGATATTTAAGTACTGAATATTTGAGATGTGAACCCTGGGCAATAAGGTACAACTTGGGCATTAACTATGGAATTTAGAACAACTGGACTTTTGTCGCCCCGTTGTAATGAACAGGACGATCGTAAATTCTAATTTTCAGACTCTGTGGTGACTTGCTAGAATGGCTTGGTTGACACACACATAGATGCAGCCATTAAAGACAATTTTTTAGAAAATGGGTTGCTATTGGTTTTAGTAATATTCATTGATTTCCATTTTCATTCTTTTTTTTCCCTAAATATAGAATCAAAGAACCTTTTAGCACTCCCTCGTATCCCTTAAAATAACTTCAAGATATTTATCAGACCTTTGGCCAATACCTCCCCAAAATACAAATTTTCAAACCTCAGTAACAAAAGTTACCTAATGATTAGCAATGTAAAAATCAATCAATCAATGACTTCTTACCTGAAACCAAACATCGGACCTCTCTTAAAAGCTCTACAAAGAATCTGGAAGTGGAACACAGGCTGCAGCCGGGGAGGAATGTTTACAGTTTAGGCACAAGCACCAAGTGGTAGCTCCACGAGAAAGAATTTTCCCTCTGCGAACCAGCTGCAGACACAGTGGATTTACACCCGCAGCAGAGCTCTGCTGTGATGTATTAATTTACACCTACTGTGCCACTCAATTAGAAGCCAAAGGCCGAGCTGAGCACATAACTTCCACTGGAACCTGATCGGATTTTGCACTTGCTAGTCAAAACTTTAAATCACAGTGCCTGAGACATTGCACCAGGGCAAATGAAAGCCGGAGTTTTTGTTTTGTTTTGTTTTGTTTTGTTTTGTTTTTTGTTTTATAGTATGGTTGGTTAGATGGTGTATGAGGCCAGAATGTCTCCAACAGACAGTGAACTGGTCCCCTTGAAAACAGTAGGTAGACAGATAACAGAACAGCTATGAATTACTGAAATTATAAATGCCACAAGTTAAATATTTTCACACCAATTTTTTCAAGTACAGTTGACATCTATAAATAAGACTTTATGGCTAAAATAAAATAGTGTACAATTATTATTCTTTCTCTAAAGCAGTATTTTGATGCTGTATGTGTTTTGTGGAAAGGAATCCTATTTGTTGGTATCAAAAGAGCAAACTATGATGACTTCTTTATTAGTAATTGAATTACTCATATTTGGGAAAAAATATACTTGTAAGAGTAATACTAGTGCCGGGCGGTGGTGGCACATGCCTTTAATCCCAGCACTTGGGAGGCAGAGGCAGGCGGATCTCTGTGAGTTCGAGGCCAGCCTGATCTCCAAAGCGAGTTCCAGGAAAGGCGCAAAGCTACAGAGAAACCCTGTCTCGAAAAAACCAAAAAAAAAAAAAAAAAAAAAAGAGTAATACTAGTGACTGGAGAGATGGCTCCGAGGTTAAAAGCATACACTGCTCTTGCAGAGTACAGGAGTTCAGTTTGCAGCACCACCTGTAATTCCAGCTTGAGGAGATCCAACACCCTCTTCTGTCCTCATTGGATACACACATATGTGGAATACACCCACAGGATACACACACACACATACAAATAAAAATAAAAGACAATAGTAGAATATTATTCAGACTTCATGGCTGACACGCTACATCCCAGAGCTCTTCACCATAAACAGCACACAATGATCGATAACTTCCAGAACATTAACAAGGCATGGAAGGACGTGTCCTACAAACAATGATTACATTCCAAGCTGCTAGGAAAACTGAGGCAAGATATCACAAGTTCAAAGCCTGCCTGGAATACAGAGTGAATCCAAGGCTAGCTTGAAGAACTTAGTAATACACTGTCTCAAAATAAAACAAATACGAAATGGGAGAGGGGGGTTGGAAATAAAACTCAATCCATAGAGTTCTTGCCTGGCATACACAGGGCCCTGGGTTTGATCTTCAGTACTGCTAAAAGAGGAAGAAGGGAAGAGGGGGAGGGGGAAGGGAGAGAAGAAACTCATCCAACAATAAGAAAATCAATTGGTACATATCTCAGCATCCCTGCCAGCTGCTGGGAACTTCAACAACGGTTGTATGTCATTGAAACATAGTTATTACTAGGGCCGTTTTAAGCAACCAATTCCACACTGGCTTTCTATTCGGCCCACTATTCTTGGTTCTCTTTGTCTCTGAATGCGTTCAGGTTATTTTCCTATCCCGCCTCTTTCTGTGGTGGGAGCTTGTTGCAGTGTGGTAGCATGGCAGAAGGGCCTAGAGCACTCATCCTTAACTGTCCACTTCCAGCTGTCAGCCTTTAACCACGATCATGTCACCAGAAGCCAGGGCTTCCATGTCTTCCCTTCTGACCTCTCTGCTGTCCTTCTCCATGCATGTGGACCCCCACAGACATTGCTGTTTTCTTACCAGTCAATTATCTTTTCAAAGCTTTACATAATCCTAGTAGATCGTGTATTACCCATGCAGTGGGCAATTTTTGATCTACTTCTTGTGTGGTATCGTTTTTGACACATCATGGAACACGACCCATGGTATTTCTTGGTCTGCAGATTTGTGACTAATTCTTCCAATGTGTACATCCTTAAAACAAAAATTTATCTCTTTTCCGTTTTTTAAAGATGTATTTTGTTTGGGGAGATTGTTTTAATTTTTATTGTAAATATTTATTTTAAATATTTTCGTACCACATATTTTGATCATGTTTTCCCTTCCCCAGTGCCTCCCAGATCCTCCCTCCAGACTCCAACTTCATTCTCTCTCTCTCTCTCTCTCTCTCTCTCTCTCTACCTCTCTCTATCTCTATCTCTCTCCCTCCCTCCCTCCCTTGTCTGTCCATCTCTCTCTCTAACACACACACACACACACACACACACACACACTCAGAACAAACAAAAAATTAGTAAGATTATGTATATACCAATAACATGCCTGGTGCCCAGAGAGGCCAGAAGGGGGCAGCAGATCCTCCAGAACTGGAGTTACAGATGCTTGTGAGCCACAAGGAGAGCGCTGGGTTCAGAACCCAGGTCCTCCACAAGAACAGGAAGTGTTCTTTTGTCGTTGTTGCTGCTGTTGTTCTTTGTTTTTAAGATAGAGCCTCACTATGTAGCTCTGGCTGATCTAAAACTCATTTTGTAGACCTGGCTGGCCTCAAGACCCATCTGCCTTCTTAGTGTTAGTGTTAAAGGCATGCACCACCAACCGAGCAGCAAGTACCCCCAACAGATGATCCCTCTCTCTGGCCACAGCTCCAACCTCCTTTCTTCAATTTTGGAAACACATTTTTACTAGGTATGGAAGTCTAATTATGTTCTCTTTTTACCTCCCTCGATGATGTTACCTTGTTGCAGTCTTACATGCAGTGTGTTTTGAAAAGAATCAGCCATCATTTTTTGCTGTTGTTCTGGCTGATTTTCAGGTTTTCTTCTTATCACTCATCTTGAGCAACTTGACTATGGTGTGCCTTACTGTTATTTTCTTCTTTTTTCCTGGGACTATGGATTGTCAAGCTTCTTAGAGCTCTCAAACGGTTTTCATAAAACGGAGAAAATCCAGCTACTGTTATTAGATGTTTTTTCTCCACTCTTTCCTTCAAGGACTTAAACTGTAAGGGTGATAGGCTGTCTGAGGCTGTGCTGTAATGACCTGATCTCAGTAGCTCTTTTTTCCTTTAAGTGTGCCCATGTGCCATGTCGGACAATTCCTTTGTCTCCAGTTCACTGTTTTCTTCGGCAGAGTTTAGTCTGCCATTATCTTTTGCACTGCACATTTTATTCCAAATATTAGAGTTCTTTCTTCTACAGAAATTTGAGAACTTTCTGGACTGGTGAGAGGGCTCAGTGTGTAATGGCATTTGTCATCAAGCCTGATGACGTGAGTTCAATCCCCAGAGCCTGAATGATGGGAAAGAAACTGAATTCTGAAAGTTGGCTGACATTCAAATATGCTTACCCACACACATACTTACATGCTTATACTCAGAAAGTAAATAAATTTCCTTCTCTAAGGTCTAACCCAGACCCATCCTACCTGCCACCACCCACAGGTCCCATGTTCACAGCATCCAGACCTCCTATTTCCTTTTCTGGGGTCCAGTCCAGGTAGTGTCCCTAACCTCCCATCCATACCTGTTCTCCAGCCCACTATGTCTAGCCTAGGTCCTACATCCAGTGCAGTAGCTTAGCCAGGCCTCCCCTGCCTGAATCCCAACTCATCTCTAGGCTTCTGCCAGGCTCCTCACTACCTATCTCCCAACCTACAAGCCCCTCCCATGCCACATCAATACTTGCCACCCAACCAGACCCATCCCCACACTCCAGGCTTGGACCAGAAGGCACATCCTATACACAAGCTCAGCCCCCTCTGTCCACCTGACTGCATCTCACCCAAGCCATTTCCAACCCCTAGGCCCAGTCTTCAGATCCTCTCTTCTTCCCAACCTGTTCAGTCAATATCAGACTCAGAGCTAATAAAAGGACACATGCCCAGATCTTATCACAAAAATACCAACAATATGAAAGACCAAGCCAGTATCTTTTCTCCAAAGTCGATCAGTCCTGTAGAATGTTTGCCAATGAGAAATATCTAGATGAATCCCAGGACATAGAAATTAAAAGAAGAATCATAAACTTCATCAAATAATTCAAGGAGCTTGAAGAAGATTCAAAGAAACAATTCAAGGAACTTGAGAAAGAGCTTAAGGAGAACAAACAGCTGAGTGATACCCAAGAAAACACAAGCATAAAGCTGATGGAAATGGCAAACACAGTCCAGATTTGAGAAGAGAATTCAATAAAGAGATAGAAACATTGAAGAGGACTCAAGCTGAAATGAAGTTGGCATTGAAAACCCCAATAACTTAACTTGAAAATTCAAAGGAAAGCTTTAAAAGTAGAAAGAATCAAGCAGAAGATAGAATGCCAGGGCTTGAAGATATAGTAGAAGACCTAGATGAAATAAGCAGGGAATATAAAAATTAAAACAAAAAACAGGAAAGGAATATTCAGGAAATGTGGATCACCATGCAAAAAGACCAGACCTTCAAATTATAGGCACAGATGAGGAAGAAGACTCCCAACTCACTACCATGGACTAGATTAAATGTAGTTGGTTGTTTTTATTCTTTAGTCTTTGGCCCTTTGCCTTTGGGGGGGGGGGGCTCCACCCAGCTCCCAAATAATCACACCAGAGGCTTTTTCTTACTTATAACTTCCAGGCCTTAGCTTGACTCTGCCTCCTTTTCTCATTACTCAATCCTCTCTTCCCAAATTTCTCCGCCTATTTATTCTCTCGGCCTGCCAGCCCCAACTATCCTTTTTCCTTCATAGCTATTGGCCATTCAGCTTTTTATTAGACCAATTAGGTGTTTTAAACAGGCAAAGTAACACAGAGTTTAGCAAATGAGACATAAAAGAATGAAACACGTCTTTGCATCATTAAACAAATTTTCCACAGCAAAAATAAATGTAACACATCCTCAGCTAATATCTCACAACAAGATCATAGGAAAACTTTCCTAAACTAAGGAAAGAAACACCTATATAGATACAAAGAAGCACACAGAACACCAAATAGACAAGATCAGAAAAGAAAATCTCCACGGCATATCATAAATATACAGTAAGTATGCATGACAAAGAAAGTGTATTGAAAGGTAGAAGAGAAAAAAATATATAAAGTCCCATATAAAGGAAAACCCATTCAGAATAATAGGCGACTTCTCATGGAAACTTTGAAAGCCAGAAGAGCCTGGAGCAATGCATTTCAAGTCCTAGAAGACTTTGATGACCAGCTAGACTAATATATCCAGCAAAACTATCTACCATAAATGAAGAAGAAAGAAAAAATTTCATAGTATAAGCAGCCTAAGAAATGGATAACCAAACCAAACTTTAGAAAGCACAGGAAGCATTATTTCTAGCCAAAAAGAGGAATGAGCATGGCAGAGAGACTGTGGAAAGAGATACAAAACCATCCTTATTAAAATACAAAGTACCACTAGAACATGAATAACACAAAAATCAACAGAATAGTGACCACAATTAATACACACATTTCAATAATAGCTTTAGATATCAATGACCTCAATTCTTCCTTCAAAAGACACAGGCTAAATGAGTGAGTCAAAAATCCAAATTCATCTATCTGTTGTCTATAAGAAATGCATCTTAGTTTTAAAGACAGGCACCACTTTAGAGTAAAAGGATGGGCAAAAGTTCTCCCAACAAATGGGACCAGGAAGCAAGCAGGCATCACTATCCTAATACCTAACTAAATAGACTTCAACTAAAACTAATCAGAAAAGAGAGAGGGACACTTCATTCTAATCAGAGAAAGAGTTAGCTAAGGAGTCATTACTATCCTAAACATATATCCATCAAACTTAGGGGTGCTATGTCTTATCTAAAAGTATACTGCTGAATTTGAAGACACAAATTAATATCATTCCATCAATATTAGGTGACTTAAACCTCACTTTCTCCAATACACAGGTCTTCTGAACAAAAAATAAACAGAGACACATCAGAATTAATTGACATCATGCATCAAATAGATCTAACAGATATCTACAGAATATTCCCACTCAAACACCAAAACAAACAAACAAACAAACAAAATCCTACAATCTACTTAATAGTACAAGGAAGGTTTTCTAAATTAGGCCACATCCTGGGACACAAAACAAATTTTTGCAGATTCAAAAAGATAGAAATCCTTGTATCCTATCTGACCATGATGCAATAAAACTTACAATTGACAACAAACAAATCTCTAGTAAATGCACAAATTTATGGAGATTAAACTACTTATCACTGACTGATGACTGGGTCAGAGAAGAAATCAAGAAAAAAATTAAAACTTCCAGGAAATAAGTGAAAATGAAAACACAACAAAATAAAGCTTCTGGTACACATTGAAAGCAGTCTTATGAGGGAAATTTATAGCTCTAATTGCCTACATTAAACAACCAGGAAGAAAACGAATAAGTGGCCAAATGATACAATTCAAAAATTTGGAAACACAAGGACAAACCAAATCCAAACCTAATCGAAGGCCAGAAATAATAAAAATCAGATCAGAAATCAATAAAATAGAAACAATACAAAGAATCAATGAATCTAAAAGCTGGTTTTGGTTTTTTTTTTTTTTTTTTTTTGAGATGGTAAACAAGACTGACAGACTCTTGGCCCAACTAAGCAAAAGTAAGAAAGAAAGGACTCAAATTACCAGAATCAGAAATGAAGAGAGAAACATTGCAATAAACACTAAAGAAATTCAGAATAATATAAGGAAATACTCTTAAAACCCATAACCCATTAAGCTGGAAAATCTAAAGGAAATAGATGAATTTCCAAACTTAAACAAAAAAGTCAACAACCTAAACAGACCCATAGCAAATAAGATTGAAATAGTAATAGAAATCCTTCCAGTTAATAACAGTCCAGAGCCAGATGGGTTCACAGGAAGATTTTACCAGACTTTCAAAGAAAAATCTATAGTCAATCCTTCTCCTTAAACTATTCAAAAGAAAAAGGAGGAGAAGGAGGAGGAAGAGGAGAAGAAGAAACACAGAGAAGAAACAATCCCAAACTCCTTTCATGAAGCCATTATCAGTCCAATACCAACACCAGTTAAAGACACAGCAAAAAAGGAAAACTACAGCCAAATATCCCTGGTGAGCATAGAATCAAAACTGCTTAATAAAATACTTTCAAACAGAATACAGATATACACTGGAAAAGATTATCCACATGACCAAGTTGCCTTTATCCCTGAAATGCAGGGATGGTTCAACATACGCGATGGTTCAACATAATAAACTTCATTAATGTACTTAAAGACAAAAATCACATGATCACCTCAACAGATGCAGAAAAAGTCTTTGACAAAATCCAACATGACTTCATAATAAAAGTCCTAGATATATGGCCAGAGTGATAAGAGCTATATATGAGAAATTCATAGCCAACACCTTCCTAAATGGAGGAAAGTTTTTAGCAATATTACTGAAGCCAGGAATAAGACAGAGTCGGCCACTATCCACACTCTTTTTCAACATTGTAACCAAAGTACTAGGGGGAGCAACAAGGCAAGAGGTGGAAATTAAAGGGACAGATATGGGGAAAGGAGTCAAACCATCCCTATTCACAGATGACATTGTACTATACATTAGAGATTCCAAAAATCTTACCAGAAAACTTCTAGAAATGATAAACAAATTCAGCCCTATGGCAAAACACAGAATCAGCTTACACAAATCAATAGCTTTTCTATCCACCAACAAAAAACACACAGAGGAGATCATAGGCATATTTCCATTCACAACAGCCTCAACAACAACAACAATAATAACAACCAATCATCTAAAGAAAGAGAAAGACTCCTACAGTGAAAACTTCAGTCCTAAGAAGAAAGCAATAAAGAAAGACACTAGAAAAATGGAAAGATACCTGTCTTAATCACTACTCTATTTCTGTGAAGGGACACCATGGCCAACGCAACTCTTATTTTTAAAAAAGCATTTAGTCAGGAGCCTGCTTACAGTTTCAGAAGATGAGTTCAAGATCATCATGGTGGGAAGCAAGCAGGTATGGCACTGGAGGACTAACTAATAGCTGTACATCCTGATCTTCAGGCGGAGAGAGACTGGGCCTGGCATGGGCTTCTGAAACCTCAAAGCTGACTGTTGGGCACTAGACAATCAATTGATGCGGTCTTCCATGGGGAAGGTCACCTCTACTATTCCTAGCTTTCCTCGTGGACTTCGCCGCTAACATGGCAGTTTCACAAGTAAACTCAGTGCAAAGCATAGCATGGTGGCACATGGCTGCAGTTCCAGCACTGGGGAGGCAGAGGTAGGAAGATCACCTCCTGAAAATCCAAAATCCAGCTTGGTCTACACAGCAAGTATGAGGCAGTTTGAGCTCTATGTAATGAGAACTTACCAAGATGGCTTTCCCTTCACAGTAGGCCTGCATTAGGTTCTTTCCCAAAGGTTGAAATTATAGACACAAATCATTACACCCAGATATGGTACGTAGCCAGGTTGATCTCAAACTCAAAATCCTCCTGTTCCTTTTGTCTCAGCCTCTCGGATGTCTCCAAACCACACACACTCACACAGCTCACCATCACCATCACCACATACCAACACCTCCAATTCCCACCCTGGAACAACCCTAGACTTAGAGAATGGATATCATCAGAGCAGTAGAAATGTAACTAACACAACTATAAATAACTAGTGTTGCCATGGAGCCCAGGCTGACTTGGAACTTGAAATGATCCTTTTGCATCAGCCTCAGGGCTGGGATTGGAGGTGTGTGTCCAAACTATTCAATGGGGGAAAACAATCTCTTCAATAAATAGTTATGAGACAGTTAGGTATCAACATAGAGGGGAGTGAAGTTTAGTCACAGAAGACTGTGATTCCAGCTTACTCAGGAGGCTGAGGCAGAGGGACCACCAACATCATGGGACAGGTAAGAGCCTGTGTTCAGAAAAAAAAGCCCCACCACTACAAAAAAAAAGTAAAAAAACAACAAAAAATAAAAATTCAGCACTGGGTATGCAGTGCTTATTTCAAGTATTTATACTGTTGGTTGATATAAGTATTATTGATTTAGATTAGATGAGTGATTTTCACAGGGCAGTGTTCTTTTCTCCTAAGTATGGAGTTTTATCCTCATCCTTGGATTGATTTTTTTATTTTTATTAAATTTGTTGTTTATTTACTGAAAGAAAGAGGTGTGGGAGAGAACATGTATCACAACATGCAAAAGACTGCTTGAGGGAGTCAACTCTCTCCCTCCACCATGTGGGTTCCAGGAACTAAGCTCAGGTCATGAGGCTTGGCAGCAAATGCCGCTGTCTACTATGCTCTCTCTTTAGCTCTGCAACTTATCAGCTAAACTTCAATATTTTTCTTCTTTCTTTAATAGAAATACATTCAGAGACTAGCTCTCATTTTCCAGAACACGAAGAAGTTATCATTTTGGAACTGGATGTAGTGTCATACATTCTTAGTCCAGCACTCAGGAGACAGAGGCAGATGGATCTCTGAGTTTGAGGCCAGCTTGATCTACAAAGCAAGTTCCAGATCAGCCAGGTCTACATTGAGAATGACTGTTTCAAAAAAAATGAAAAGAAGTTATTATTTTTGCAGAATTCATGATTCTTGGCTTCAAGCCACAGAAATTGACTCTGATTGACGTTAACAGAAGCTTATCTGCAAAGCAATAGGCCTGAAGAGGTTAGAGTCAGGCTTTTAAAACAGGGAACAAGGGAGCAAGAGGTGGTGGCACACACCTGTCACCTTAGCACCGGGAACATGGGAAAAGGAACACCAGAGTTCAGAGTCATCCTCAGCTATGTAAACATCACTAGAGCAGATTGGTCTACAGAAGACCCTGTGTCAAAGAAAGCAAACACTGGCTGCCGGAGGCTTGCCTCACTGCTTTACCTGATGAGACTAGTGTCGCCCAAGCACTGGCTCCTTATCTCACCCAGGCTCAGGCCAAAGATATAAAATTTGGTATGGACAGCCCTGCCCTGACACTTCAAGGTATAAACCTTTTAGGTGATGCTGTAGCCTTGAGAGTGGAGCCAAAGGGAAAAGCAGTGATTATGAACAGAGCTGGAGAAGTCCCAAAGTAAGAAAAGATAGTGTGACTGTTCCTGATATCACAAATGAAGAGCCTAGAGCTGACACAACACTGCTACTGATGTGGCACACTTCACCACAAGGAGTACTTTGAAAGGACCATTAATGTAACTGGAGTTATCTCCAGTCCCGTCCAGGCCCTAAGCCAGCCACTCAGACCCAAATAAACACACAGATGCTTATATTATTTAAACTGTTTGGCCTAATGGCTCAGGCTTCTTGCTAGCTAGATCTTACACTTAAATTAACCCATAATTCTTATTTATGTTTAGCCACATGGCTTGGTACCTTTTCCCAGTTCTGCCTTCACATCATGCTTCCTCTGTGTCTGGCTGGTGACTCCTGACTCAGCCTTCCTCTTCCCAGAATTATCCTCTCTCTTTGTCCCACCTATACTTCCTGCCTGGCTACTGGCCAATCAGCACTTTATTAACCAATCAGAGCAACACAACACAGCATACAGAGCAATATCCACAGCACAGTAAAGCAGCTAATACAGTGGGAATCAGAATATGCACCATGCTAGCTAGTGATGCTATAACTGCTGAACTTGAAAAGCAGTCTAAACCTGCAACAAATTGTTCAGAGTGCTAAAATTTCTGCAAAAGGAGATCAAGAAATGGAAATACCATTTCTAATGCAGTGGAAAAAGTTGGAAGGAAGGGTTTCATCACAATGAAAGATGAAAAAACACTGGATAATAAATTAGAAGTTATTGAAGGCATGAAGTTGTATAGAAGATGTCTTGGTCACTGTTCTATTGCTGTGAGGAAACATCATGATCATGGCAACTCATATAAAAGAAAACATTTAATTCGGACTTGCTTAGAATTTCAAAGCTTTGGAAGCTAAGCAGGGTCGGGCCTGGTTAGTACTTGGATGGGAGACCGCCTGGGAATACCGGGTGCTGTAGGCTTTAAAAAAAAAAAAAAAAGAATTTCAAAGCTTTAGTCCATTATCATGATGGAGGGGAGAATGGTGGCATGCAGGCAGACATGGTGCTGGGGAAGTAGCTAAGAGTTCTACATCCAGATCCACAAGCAGCAGGGGAAAAGACTGGCTTTGGCTTTTGAAATCTCAAAACCCACCTCCAGTGACATACTTCCTCCAGCAAGGCCACACCTCCTAATCCTTCTCAAGTAGTGCTGCCCCCTGATGATTAAGTATTCAAATGCGTGAGCCTATGGAGGTCATTTTTATTCAAACTTCCACAAAAGACCTAGTTCCCCATATTTTGCTAACACAGTAAAAGGTCAGAAATGTGAATCCCAAGATGCCTACCTTCAGTTGAGTGAAAGAATATTTCTAGTGTTCTGTCCATTGTACCTCCTCTAGAAATTTCCAGTACTCACTGGGAGACCTTGGTCATAATTGCTAGGAATGTTAAAAAGAAAAGCTCTAAGTACACTGGTTTTGAACAGGGTAAAAGTTGGTCTTTGGGTTGCAGCCGTCAAAGCATCAGGACTTGGGGACAATAGAAAGAACCAGCTTAAACATATGTCTATTGCTACTGGTGGTGCAGTACTTGGAGAAGATGGGTTGAATCTAAATCTTAAAAGATTTTCAAGCTCAGGACTTAGGGAAAGTCAGAGAGGTCATTGCCACCAAAGATGACAATGCTCAAATTGAAAACCACATTGAAGAAATCACTGGGCAATGATACAGCTAGTGAATATGAAGAGGAAAAGCTGAATGAATAGCTGAAATAGCTGTGCTGAAGGCAGAAGGAACAAGTGATATTGCTATAAATGAGAAGGAAGAGTTATAGATGCCCTCAGTGCTACACTAGCTGCTGTTGAAGAAGGCGTTGTTCTAGGAGGGGGCTGCACTCTGCCTTGATGCATTCCAGCCTTCTACTCATTAAAGCCTGCTAATGAAGACCAGAAAGTTGATGTGCAAATTATTCAGAGTCCTGAAAATTCCTGTAGTGTCTATTGCAAAGAATTAGGTGTTGAAGGATATTTGATAGTTGAGAAAATGCTGCAGAGTTTCTCAGAATTGGTTATGATGCTATTCTTGGAAGTTTTGTGAACATAGTAGGTGTTGGGAGAAGTTTCTCAGTCCCGCCTAGCCCCACGCTCCAGATGAATCTTTCTCACCCAAGCTCTAGCAGCCGGTTATAAAATAATTACTCAGAGGCTTATATTAATTACAAACTGTATGGCCTATGGCTCAGACTTCTTGCTACCCAGCTCTTACATCTTAACTCAACCCATTCCTATTAATCTATGCATTGCCACATGGCTTCGTGGCATTACCTGTTCTCTCACATCTTGCTTCTCCTGGCAGTGGCTCACAGCATCTACTCTGACCCTGCCTTTCTTCTCTCTCGATCTCGTGGATATCCCACCTGGCTCTATCCTGTCCTGCCATAGGCCAACGCAGCTTTATTTAATGGGAGCAACACATATTCACAGCATACAGAAAAACATCCCAGAGCAGGTAGGAAAGGAAATCATTGATCCAACAAAGACTATAAGAACTGCTTTACTGGCTGCTGTGGGAAAGCCTCTCTATTGACTATAGCAGAACCTGCAGTGACAGAAATACCTAAAGAGAAGGAACCTAGGATGGGCACAGTGGGAGATGACATATCTGAATTCTCAAAACAGTACACTGTCATTCCCTGTAACTGTGGCAGGAAACTCAAGGATGCTCAAAGCAAACTGCTCACCAAGAATAACTTCCAAGAATTCAGTTGAAGAAAATGCCTGAAGGAAAGACTGGTCCATCCATCAGCTACTGGTTTCAGTTGACAGTATACAATGGTTTACCGTTGTCATTGTCCATGCCTATAGATAATTTATTTTGTATTTTTTAATAAATACATTTGTACATTCCTGGTACTAGGGGCAAGAACCATACCCCAGGGTCCTACTTTCAACTTAAATCACTGAGGCATTTCTACTGTTACAGTCAGGATTTTTGTGCCTGCTGCCACCAGATGGAAAGTTCAGGAGCAGATCTCTATAGAGAGGAAGAACAATTGTGTACAAAATAGGGAAGTATCCAATTTTGTGACCTCTGTAAGAAAATTTTGTTTAAATTTTTCAAAAAGCACCTGGGGCCTATGCAGGATCGCTTGGCTCGGCCTGGGAGGAGGGGACTGGACCTACCTGGACTGAGTCTACCAGGTTGATCTCAGTCCGCGGGGAAGGCTTTGCCCTGGAGGAGATGGGAATGGGGGGTGGGCTGGGGGGAAGGTGAGGGGGACGGGAGGGAGGAAAACAAGGGAATCCGTGGCTGATATGTAGAACTGAATTGTATTGCAAAATAAAAATTAAAAAAAATTAAATAAAAAAAATGTGGCCTAGAAAAAAAATTTCAAAAAGCAAAAATAAATACATAAACAGGGCTATCAGGGTAAGGCCATAACACCCAAAGTGTTATCCCTGAGCAAGAAGAATTTACCACAAAAAAATTATAAAAGACAATACTGGGAATGGGAGTGTTCTAGGTTAAAGAAAATTAAATACTCCTTCTTTAACTTAATGAACACTATCAAGATGACTGGATGGGTAAAGACACTTGCCACTAAGCCTGACAACCTGAGTTCTGCCCAGGACCCACGTGGTTGAAAAAACCAACTCCTATAAATTGTCCTCCACCTCCACACATACACCACAGTACAGGTACATCCACACATGTACATACAAAATAAATAAATGATGTAATTTTTAAATAATTTCATGATAAGTGTATGCAGTGTATAATACTTGATTGGATCCAGACTTTAAAGACACCAAGAAAGTGATGAAGGGAAGGGAGGGGCAGAGGGAGAAGGCACACCAGGAAGCTATACAGCTCTATAAGGTCATTTGGAGGTCAATTGAGGAAACTTGAATATAAACTATACATTTGGGCCCATTGTTATAGTAATGCTAAATGATTGAAAAGACAGTATTGAGATTTTGTAGGAGAATGTTCTTGCTTTTCCAAGATACATGCTAGGACAGGGGAGAGCATAAATGTCCATGACATTTATTCTAAATGTTCAGGACAACAGTAACAACACACCCTTGAATGAGACATTAACTAAACCATTAGTAATCAAGAAGAAAATGGTTGTGTTCTAAATATTCTGAGTGTAAATGTCTGGCACCCAGAATGGACATTATAGTATCCTTAGACTTTTGATCATACTCTTGTCCAGAGAATGTTTTATGTAAGGTGACCTTTTTCAAAAACTTGCTTTCTCAAAGTGAAATAATTTTAAAATGACTTCTTCACAGTATAAGACGTAGCAAAGAAATACCAACCTAGTGCACAAATCTGGAAGTGTGCGGAACAACATTCCAATTTCTTATTGGTCTCTTCCTTGTTAGTCAAGGATTTTGTGCAATCAAATCCAGTAATAAGCCAGACAAGTGAAGTAACTTGCTCTCTTCAGACTGTGGTTTCTATCATCCAAATGAGGATTGAGAGGAACAAACAAAATCTAGAGAGTCAGCAGCCAGTGCATCTTCAAACTAAATTAAGAAATTTCGCTCTTGGTTCCTGGATCCTGGATGCTGGAGGTAGACCAAGCAGAGTTTTCCAGAGAACACCACTGGACTGAGCTACACCTTTCTTGGACCCTGTAACCTATCCCTTCACTTGTAAGTTACCCCACAAAATAAACCTCCCTTTTAACTACGTGGACTTGCCTTACTACTACAACCAATAAAGCTGGCTTTAAGCTCAAAAAGAAAAAAAAAAGAAATTTCAAGACACTTTCTGACATTGTGGACTGGACTGTACACTAAATATTTATCTATCACCTTGTGGCCAAAATGCATGAAAGAGTCCAGAGGAATCCGAAGGAGGCTCAAGGTGACATAAAGACAAACTTTTGTCAGGCACAGTGGGTGGCACAATCCTGCAGTACCAGCATTTGGGAAGGGGAGACGAGATGATCAGGAGTTCACGGCCAGTTTCTGCCACACAGCAAGTTCAAGGCCAGCTAGGCTCCTTGAGAAAATTTCCAAAATAAATTAAACAATCAAACAAAAATTAAAACGCGACTAGGTATAATGGTACAAGGCAGATCTTAGTGAGTGTGAGGCCAGCCTGACCTACACGGGAAGTTGCAGGTTAGACAGGGCTACATAATGAGATTCTGTCTCAAAACATAAAAAGAAAGAAAGAAACATGGAAACAGACAAACTTTACCTACTACTATCTTTTCTAGGTTTGGTGAAACTCTCTGGACTCTTTTCCATTCTACACGAAATAATGACTTCATGTCACCCTTGTATAGATGCACAAGTTACTGATTCACTCTAACATCCTGCCACCAAATAATAGGGGAAGTGGAGAGAGCTGAGCTGCAGTGCCTGGAGTCCACAAATGAGGCTCTCTGGAAGGGCATTTCTCCTGGGGACTCTGCCTTCTCTGATTGAAACCTATTCAGTAAGACCATTCGTTCCTGACCTCCTGCCCTTTGACACTGATCTGTCCTAAAGAGGATGCCAATATATTGTGTGTCAAGTTTATTTTGGAAAGCCATAGCACAGGGTCCCCATTTCTATATTGTACACAATGCCTTATGTCAAAGTTTGATAAACATGAAATCACATTCTCAAAGATTAAAAAAACAAGTGTCAGTCAGTCAAAAATAGCTGACCACCGTGAGCATCTCACTGGCTGACCTTGAACTCCTCCATGACTCTGAGGTCACTGATTTGTCATTAGAAAAAGATTTTCTGATACATCCATGCATGAGATGCTTACTTCTTTGACTGTGATCTTGACATTAGAAACAATTTCAAATTATCCATCTTCAAACAACTACCTTGTGAATTAAAACACAAATCTGTAAAAGAATCTTCCTTTTAACTATGCAATGAACTAATAATTTTCATGTCTTGAAATTGATGTTAGTAGAAATTAAACATGCCTATTGATTGAGACAAAGAGCCTGATTTCAATGCAACCTAACATTTAGCAAAAGATAAGAAATAAAGAAACAAAGATAAGAAGAAATAAGATAAGAAATACGAGAAATAAAGAAAAGTTTTATTTACCACACATTCCATTTCTACTTCCATTACATATTTTGTTATATATATTTGTAGAAAGTAATATGTAAGTATCTTATTATATTATAACTGTACAACACTTAAATACTGCATAAAAGTTATATAATACGATGCCCAAGGATATTAACACTATTCAAAAACTTTCCTGGCCAGGTTTTAGAATTAAACATAGCCCAAGATGGGCTTACTCTGTCTACAAAGAAGAAAGTGTCATGTACAATTCTTAATTCTTTCCTAGAAATATAGAATTGTGCTTATTGGTTTTTGTTTTTAATGGTCGATTGGTTTTATGCTCCTGTGGGTGGTGGGGGAGAAGATAGAAATTAATTTGCGTTTTCCTTTGTATCTGCAAGTACCAAAGTTATAAGCAACCAGGGATATTTTAGATGGATGTCACAGATCCAATGTGAACATTCACTAAGACTGAAGTCAGGCTCTCTTGGTATTTTTCATCCTTTGAAAATTAGCATCCAGCTTAAAATCCTCCTAGATACACACAATGGATATAAAATATATTTTTAAGTTATGCTTGTAATTTAAAAGAAAGTGCTCTCTATTGAGTGTTCTGCAGAAGTATAGGGGCATAGATGTGAGTTCAGTTCCTAAATACTTGCTTAGTTTGTTTTTTCAAAGGTTTTCAACCATGATAGCATTTTCAGCACCAGGTCCTCCACCTTCCTGAGGCTGAAAAACTGAGTGGCATCCTCATTTAGCACCTGCAGATTTTTACACAAGGACACTCAGTGTCTACGTACATTTCCTTACTAGTGTTTGCTGAGACTTAAGATGTCCCCTAGATTAAAGCCCAGCCCTTAAACCTTGTGCTCAGCGGTGCTAGCCAGCCTCACACCCAGTTGCAAGGGCACTATGTGACAGTTCTATTGTTCTGCAGTAGCAGGACATTGTCCCGGTACATGAACACATGCAAACTACTCAGGAAGGCCTTTGAATATTTAAGGCAGGACACTAGTGGCTCATCCCAGTGGGAACCACAGAAAAGGGAAACCTGATTAAATTTAATGTCATTGTCACTTTTTTTTTCCATTGGGAAGAATTATATAGGTAGCCATAGCTACCACACTGTTCAGACAGCATGACCACAATATTCCCCCTCTGAGGTTGGCGTCAGGACTGAATTATTCACTCGAAGAATGTGATTCATTGCTGGATGTGGTTCTTACAAGATTAAAAGAGTCATCAATACATGAAATGCACGCATACACTTCAGGAGCAAAAGTTAAACCAGCCACTAATCAGGCTTCAGAAAAAACACTGTGTTTAAATTACTAGTTTATTTTAGCATAATTCAGGCTGTGAACCAGATTTCTTTCTCCCCTGTTTTTTTTTTTTAATCAATCTAAAAAAATTAACTTGAAATCAAAAGAGTTTTAGAATACATTACTGGAAAAGCTTAGGATAAAATCTTCTTGCTCCTTTAAAAGGAGGCAAGAGCTTAATGTTGAATTACACTTTTCCACAGTGTGCAAGCATCTCTGGGGATACTTCCTAATTAATATAGATTTTCAGTAATAACTAAGCATAAAGTAACTAAGTGGCATTCACTGTCTGTTGGGCTTTACTGAAATGGAACTCTCTTATGTCTCTAAACTTATAACTACTTTTCATTTAGTTAAATCGTGTGTGTGCGTGTTGTGTTGTGTTTTAAACAAGATTGCAAAAAAAAAGGCTTCAGAAAACTTCCACTTGGTTATCATCTCATCCAGAAAACACACTATTCTTTAGTCATGTGCACTGAAGTTCTTAGATATCATGAGACTTTGGGTTTTTTTTGAGTTGTTTGTTTTTACAAATATTACTCCCTCTTTTTTAGAAAGCCATAAGAGCCAGAGGTTGGTGACGCACGCCTTTAATTCCAACACTCGGGAGGCAGAGCCAGGCGGATCTCTGTGAGTTCGAGGCCAACCTGGGCTACAGAGTGAGATCCAGGACAGGCACCGAAACTACACAGAGAAACCCTGTCTCGAAAAAAACCAAAAATAATAATAATTTTTTTAAAGCCATAAGAAATGAGGGTAGGTTACTATCCCCTGTCCTCCAAGGAAGTAGTTTATGGCTTCAGAGCAACCCAGGGAACTGGAGAAGCTGAGCTAGCGACTGAAGGCCTCATCCCCTGAATGTCCCTTGCTGGAGTATGCACCGTCAAAGGGACACAAGGTCATCGGTGTTAATCGTAGACATAAGTCCACAACAGCACCCACTGTCAGAAACGGCTCCCTGTCTGAAGTCTCAGGAGATTCGCTCGGCAACGGAATTTGAACTGCCACCCCATTCTGGTCTCCCTCATCAGGGCTAGAGATGGCTCCCTGAAGGAGCTCTTGGGAGAAACTACTGTGCCTTACACCTGTCCCACAGATCTGCAGAGAGCTTCCCTCTGTACACTTCACACTTGAGCAACTTGAAAACACCAAGTCATTTGTATTACAAGGATCTTAGTAAAGCAATTCTCCTTTATGGTCTCCTTGAAAAAAAAAATGTACAGGAGCTTCTTTGTTTATTTTTATCTGTGTGATAATAATCTCTCTCTCTCTCTCTCTCTCTCTCTCTCTCTCTCTCTCTCTCTCTCTCTCTCTCTCACACACACACACACACACACACACACACACACATGCACACACACACACACACACAGAGACAGAGACAGAGACAGACAGAGAAACAGAAACAGAGAGATGGACAGAGAAAGAGACAGACAGACAGACAGAAGGAATGTGTCATGGTGGCTCATGCCTGCAATTCCAGCCCTTGGAAGGATAAATCAGAAAGATACATGTGAATTTTAAGGCTGTCTAGGAATCATAACAAGTTCCAAATCAGTCAGAGCCACAAATTAAGGCCCTATCTCAATATATATATATATGCTCAAGGGATGGCTTAGCAGTTAACAGCACTTACTGCTCCTGCAGAGAACCTAAGTTCATTTCCCCAGCACTCCATGGCAGTTCACAACCATCTCTAACTCCAGTTCTAGGGTATCTGACACCCTCTTCTGGCCTCTATGGGAACCAGGTACACCACGGTACACAGACAAACACATAGCCAAAACACCCATATACAAAAAGATAAAATATTTTAATTAAAATTAAATATATTAACTAGATTTCAAAGAACCTAATTTTCACTCTAAACTACATTATCTTCTAGTAACATTTAATTTGGCTCCTAGGTTGGGGATAACTCAGCTTGTAGAGTGTTAGTCTAGTAGACAAAGCTCTGGGTTCTGCCCCTGGCTCAGCAGAGACCAGCCCTGGTGGTACACACCTGTAAACAAAGACCTATTCAGGAGGTGTGTCAGAAGTTCAAGGTCATCCTTGGCTACATAGGGTGTCTGAGGCCAGCCAGGGCAACAGGATGCTCTGTCTCAGGGTGGGGAGTGGGGAGTTACTAAGAGATCTGAGATGAAATCCTGTCTAAATTTTCCAAATAGGGTCTTATTCCACAGTATGAAATCAGTTAAAGCTAAATGTGTACATTATAATTTCTCACTTCAAATAACTCCCATGCATGGATTGTACATGCTAATCATTTAAAGCAGATGTCCAGGGAGGTGCCACCTTTTGAGAGTTGAGCTGATAACCATGGGATTCACAAGCAGATAACTGTAAGCTGAGGGAGCTTCAGAGATGCGGCTCCGGCCCCTGAAATGCCAAGGGATATTTTCCTCGGTGAAATGTTGAACAATGTGCCTCCAACAAGAAACAGACAATGGCTTTCCTGAGGCTTGCGGTGTGGTCACGGTGATGATCTCGTCCTTTCTTCTTAATGTGATCCCATACCAGACACATGACAATGGTCATTCACAAAAACTACAGTACGGAGAAGTTGGAGATGCCTCTTCTGCGATGCTTCTTTCTTCCATCTGCAGCTGGGGGTTTACAGCTGGTGGCTTTTTCTTTTTTCAGTTACCTGAATAGATTTCCGCTTCTTAACTGTACCAGCTAGCTTTCCATTGTGGCAAAAGGAGCAGTCAGAATATTTTAGTGTCTTTGGGCTTCTATGCTACCTTTCTCCTTTGAAACAGTTTGAAAGCTGGTTTTGTTATGTTCTTGTTGAAGCCCTTAATTGCTTTTCCTTGAGATAGAGCCGAGACTCACATGATAGATATAGTAGTGAGTAAAATAGTTAGAAATAAAAATAACTGAAATTTTTAACAGGTCTGTGTTTAAAGATGCTTCTTTCCAAATTGACTACCAACCCCTGTAACTCCAGTACTTGGCAGGTGGAGTTTCGGGAGTTCAAGGCCAGCCTCAGCTACATGAGACGCTTCTCAAAAGGAAAAAAATTATTAAAATGGAATCACTCGCTAAAGGTAGTTTCTAGATATTGCAGCTGTACATGTCTATTACATTTACAAAGAAGTTAGAAAAGATGTGGCATAAAATAACTAGAACTGGGCTCCCTGCTTCCAGGTTAGTACCAGGAATGTTCAAAACTAGACATTAAAACACCATGAACTTAAGCATTTTTAATAAATCTATAACTTGTATGTTTATAATAGCAATGGTATCCAATAATGAAGACTTTACTACGTGCTGGGCACTGTACATAATACTTTATGCATCATTTTAATTCTTTCCATATTATACCTATGAGGTGTTTGTAAACATGCATACCATACAGATAAAGTTGGCTACAGAGACTACTTAACATCTAAAGCAATCAAATAAGATTTGAACTCACATCCTCTTGACTTAAACCATCTTGTTCTTGTGTGCTATATTGTACAGTCTTCCCATATTTATATGTACAACAGAACATGCATGAACTGTGGGTATGTTTATATACCACAATTCAAATGTCCTTTAGACAATATCTCCTGACATTTCTTCATATTAACTTTGATTTTTCTTTTCTTTTTTTTTTTTTTTTTTTGGTTTTTTGAGACAGGGTTTCTCTGTGTAGCTTTGTGCCTTTCCTGGAACTCACTTGGTAGCCCAGGCTGGCCTCGAACTCACAGAGATCCCCTGGCTCTGCCTCCCGAGTGCTGGGATTAAAGGCGTGAGCCACCACTGCCTAGCTGATTTTTCTTGACAATCAATTGTCAATTGTAGCTAGAGTTTTCTTACTTACTAGATAGTTGATGTTGGGTAGTAATAGGTTTTCTGTACCCCAGTGATGAGTTTCTCCACCAATGCAGTAAGCCACATGAAGCCGAATTGAAAAAGTGTAACAACAGGTTTATTTGAGCAAAGCAACTCTCAAATAGGTTCTCCAGTCCCAGAGATGGAGGTTGGAGAAGCCACATGCCCAGACTAAAGCAGGGAGATTATATAGCCTGTAGGCAAGGGGTGATGATGCATCCACCACTAGCTGGGTTTGTGCCCAAGTATGGTCAAGAGCTGGAATGCTTAGGCAGGGACTCGGGCTGCTAGTGGCAACAGGGTAGGAAGCTGCAATAGTCTCCAGGAATGCGGAAGTGGGCTTTTTGGCACCTTTTCTTTATTGGAGATTCTTCGAGAGGGTAGGGTTTGGAGACAGAGACAGAGACAGAGACAGACAGACAGACAAGCATGGGGTTTTCCAGATCATACAGGGGCCAACTTGAGGTTCCAACCAAACAGGTAGGTCTTTTAATCTCTTAAAATCTTATTTCTCATCTTCAAAATGAGATAAATGAACTAAGTCTCTCAGAGTCTGTATCACATAGCTTCTGCTGCATAACAAACTATCTCAAAACTCTGCTACTTACAAACAAGGTAGTCATGATTTTGTGAATGAGAAATCCAAACTGAGTTTACATGGTGATTCCTCTACCTGTTGGATTAGACTCAGTCATGTATCTAGCATAACTAGTCATCTTGGTTTTCCAAGGAGTAAGGATGTTCTTGGGACCTAGAAACTTTAGTGAGACCACTGGGCATGCTCACTGAAAAGCTGTTGACCCCGAATGTTCCTATGGTCAGATGGTATTTAAAGCTACACTTCTGCTACACAACACAGTAAGTGAAACACAAATATGGCCACCACAGCAGGCTTTCCCAGGTGTATTCAAACGGTAGTAAAGGCAGAGTTCTGAAGAGCAATAAGAGAGACAAGTCCAAATGAGCCAAATGTCTATTTCCGGTCATATTTACTATCTTCCTAAGGTTCAAAGTGAGTCATCCAGGCCAGGTTCAGCGATGAAGTAAATGACCTCTAACATGAGAGCAAGCTGACTGAGACAAAGAAATATGTGTCACCTGAGGGAAAGGATTTGTAACTACTTTGCAATCTACTTCAAGGACATTACCTGTCTGGAAATCAGCATTCTTGTGTTCATCTACCCTCACTATCTGTAGTGGTCTGAGAGAGGAATGTCCCCCATAGTCATAAGCATTTGAACACTTGATCTTCAGTTGATGGCGCTCTTTGGAGAGGTTTGCTAGAGGAAGCACATCACTAGTGGATAGCCTTGGGGGGAAAAGCCCCTTGCCATTTCCAGTTTGTTCTCTCTGCTTTGAGCTTGCAGTTAAAGGTGTGAACTCAGGTACCTGTTCCTACTGCCATGGCTGTCACTTGTCACCATGTCCCCACTCCGTGATGGACTCTGATCCCTCTGGAATCAAGAGCCCAACCTCCTATAAGTTGCTTTGGTCATGATGTTTTATCACAGCAACAACAAAAAAGGTAACTAATGTACTACCCGAAGGACATCCGTGTGGATGATGCCAGTTAGGAACAGACATTATATTTGGTCTTCTCTCTGGCTGCTCTAATAGAATGTCATGAATTGGATGGTTCAGACCACAGAAAACACGGTAAGCTGAGAAGTGACAGATTGTGGTGCCAGTGTACAGTCGGGCTATGGTGAAGACCTCTTTTCTGGTTTGCAAATCACATTCTCATTAGAGCCTCGCACGATGGAGGACACAGAGAGAGCGAGCTTTGTGCCCCTTCTTATAAGGCTTCCAGTCCATTCAAAAGGGCTTCAGCCTCATGAACTAACAACTTCCTAAAGCCTTGCCCCCTGAAACCATCGCACTGGATAGTCATAAGTTCAAAAATGTAAATCTGGGGGGAAAGGAAAGAATCAACAGTCAGCCCAAGACCCAGTGTGTGTGTGACGCCAATGCCCTTAACACGTAAAGGATGAGACTGGGGCCCAGTGTATGTGTGACTACAGTGCCCTTAACATGTCAAAGATGAGGCTGGAGTCCAGTATATGTGTGACTACAGTGCCTTTAACATGTAAAGGATGTGGCTGGTTAATTTGTGCCAGGAGTGATTATTCCAACTTAGTATTTGCTTGGACTTCATGTAGAAATGAACAAGGATTTTATTTGGCATGATGGTGCTTTTTTCACTTAACTTTTGTTGAAACTAAGTGTAAAAATGCATTCAAGGGCCAACAGGATGGCTAAGCCAGCAATGCAAGCATGCAAACCAGGCCACCTATGTTTGATCCCCCAAATCACTTAAAGTTGAAGGAGAGAATACCCTCCACAAAGCTGTCCTCTGACCTCCACAGGTATGCCTTGACATGTACTCCATGGCATGCTTGACAGGCATGCCCCCCGACGTCATCTACACACATGCATAACGATAAATAAAATAGTTTTAAATGCATTTAAACCTTGAATTCTGTGCACTGAAAAACAAAAATAATGTAGTGCAGGGGATTGAACCCCTGACCTCATACATGCGTTTTTCTTCAGGGTTGTAAGACTTCAGTGAAGCCACTGAGTCTCCAGAGCTTTATTTTATGAAATGGCTTTTGATAAAGGATCATTTCTTTATAGTTAGTAAAATACAGCGATTTTTTTTAATTCTTCAACTCTCTAAAAATTTTTGTCTTCTTAAGAAATGTCTTCATTTACCATGGTCTCCTATTCCTTGTTCTCCCTCTCTGTTTTTGATCCAGCTGGGATCTCCCACTCACCCAAGCTCTCTTTCCCTCGACCCTCGCCCTTCACTACCCCCACTCCTGTCCAGGCTGTTCATGTAGATCTCATTCCATTTCTCTGTCGTTGGGCGATCCCTGTGTCTTTCTTGGGGTCCTGTTTTCCAGGTAGCCTGCCTGGTGATGTGAGTAGCAGTCCAGTCATCCTTGTTCCACATCTAGTATCCTGTTATGAGTGAGTACATACCATGTTTGTCTTTCTGAGTCTGGGAGAATAGGAAGAAACAAAGTGCTAGAGAGGCCCACAGAAATCCACAAAGATACCCCCACAACAGACTGCTGGCAATGATCGAGCGACAATCCGAACTGACCTACTCTGGTGATGGGATGGCCAAACACCCTAATTGTCGTGCTAGAAACCTCATCCAACTACTGATGGACCTGGAGGCAGAGATTCATGACTAGGCCCCAGGTGGATCTCTGGGAGTCCAATTAGCGAGAATGAGGAGGGTTTATATGAGAGAGAATTGTTGAGACCAAGGTCGGATAAAGCACAGAGACAAATAGCCAAACAAACGGAAACACATGAAATATGAACCAATGGCTGAGGGGTCACCAACTGGATCAGGCCCTCTGAGTGGGTGAGACAGTTGATTGGCCTGATCTGTTTGGGAGGCATCCAGGCAGTGACACAGGGCCCTGTGCTCACTGCATGAGTCGGCTGTTTGAAACCTGGGGCCTATGCAAGGTCCCTTGGCTCGGCCTGGGAGGAGGGGACTGGACCTACCTGGACTGAGTCCACCAGGTTGATCTCAGTCTGTGGGGAAGGCTTTGCCCTGAAGGAGATTGGAATGGGGGGCGGGCTGGGGGGAAGGTGAGGGGGGCGGGAGGGGGGAGAACAAGGGAATCTGTGGCTGATATGTAGAACTGAATTGTATTGCAAAATAAAAATTAAAAAAAAAAAAAAAAAAAAAGAAATGTCTATAGTACATAATTTAAACATCGTTTTTCTCCAATCAGGTGAGAGAGTTCATGTCTATAATTTGAGCACTCAGGAGATTAAGGCAGGAGGATCACCTAGAATTCAAAGCCGACCTGGGCTACAGAATGAGTTCCAGGCCAGCTTGAACTACACAGCAAGACCTGTCTCAGGAGGGAAACAAGCAACAACCACAATCAAAACAAAACAAAAGTAAAGGTGATCACATAAGGAATGCGAGTGTGTCCCCATGGTGTCCACATTCATCGACACATGTCTTGAAGAACTAATGAAATTACCCTTCATGACAAGGCATTCATTGCTTGGGATAAATTTGTCACTGCCCTAGAGTGCAAATGAGATAAATTGACTTCTTGCCCTCAGCTGATGACCAGTAGTGATCTTAAAAGATAAAAGTAGCCGGGTGGTGGTGGGGCACGCCTTTAATCCCAGCACTCGGGAGGCAGAGCCAGGCGGATCTCTGTGAGTTCGAGGCCAGCCTAGGCTACCAAGTGAGTTCCAGGAAAGGCACAAAGCTACACAGAGAAACCCTGTCTCAAAAAACAAAAAAAAACAAACAAACAAAAAAAAAAAGAGATAAAGGTAAGCTTGAGTTAAACCAAAGGGCAGACTGCTTGGAGACCTAGTTTCTGTTTGACCATTTCCTATGTAGTATTTTGCTGCCTCTGTTGCTTGATTGGGAATCAAGAATGGTGTAAACAGGGAAAGGAAAAGACAGACAATGCAGAAAGTCATCTAAACAACCAATATCCATCCCCTTTCATCACCAAAGGAGATAGAAAGACCTTTAAGAATGTCTAAGTTCTTTCTTGCCTTCTCAAAGGCCTGAGTGGGGATACATGTAAAAGGTAAAGTGGCAATAAATGTGATAAGTCTAATTATTCCAATCTTTTATAATTTATTCAAAGCTGTAACAAAAATAGTAACACTACTGACATCCAACTTGGGTCTATTATTTATTTAAATATCATACTGATGGGACTGGAGAGCTGGTTTACCAGTTAGGAGTTCACATTGTTCTCTCCCAGAACCCAAAATCAGTTCTCAGGGTCAATGTCAGGCAGCTCATAACTTCTTATAACTCCAGTTCCAGGTATCTGATGCCCTCTCCTGGCCTCCTTGGACACAGTAGTCAGGTGCACACATGTGCATGCATACACAAACACACACTCAGACAGACACACATATACATGCAAATAAATAATAATGTTCTATTACTATTTCTGAATTCTAGGAAGATTGATGCAATTTTTTCTTAAGATTTTTGATTGCTGAAGAGTAGCAGTATACCAAGACATAAAACATGGCTCCCAACACCCATAATCTACAACAGAATCTAGACACAAACCTTTCCTAATCTTGACCACCGTGCATTTATCTCTTGGATCTAAATTATAAAAAGAGGACATAGCTCATCATTCTCCTCCCTGCTGAGATGATGCAAGTTGTATTCGTGATGTTCAGTGCACATTCTGGATGCTCAACTGTGTTGACTGTTACAGTTTTCTCTAGGCAATTTCTAAGTGTTTCTTCCTGAGAAACTGTCCTTGAAAATAAGACTTTAGTCTCTTTAAAAGCAGAATAAGTACACTGTTCAAATCCAATGGAAACAAGTTACGGTAGATTATATTATCTTTTCTTAAGAACAATGTTTAGATAAAGAAAGAAACTTTTGTCCTGTTTTGTGTTTGTGACCTGGTCTGTGGCTGTCCTTCACCTATAAATAGACATAGGCTTTTGGTATAAACTCTGAAAGCGCACACTCCCCCAATGGTCAGCAAACAGGAGGCAGCAGGCACAATCTAGCTTTGTTGGTCTAAGACCATCTCGCAAGCCACACCTAGGCTGATTTGCATCTTTGGGTCTTTTTCAAACAGTTATCAGACACTGATTAAGTTTCTCAGACAAGAATCCTTAACAATATTTTATACTAAGGAAACTATGAAATAACAGGAATTTTTTGACCGTTTCCTGCTATAGATATAGAGGTTATCTAGACAGATCAATTAAGGCAATTTAGGTTGAAGATATTTTAAATATTTTCCTCCCATATTGAAATATTTCATCCAAAAGGAATCAACAAGTATAGTCTATTTTGTCAGTTACAGAGAGACAGAGAGAGAAAATAGGGACAGATACACAGAGAGAGACAGACAGACAGACAGATAGACAGACAGGGAGACAGAGACAGACAGGGAGACAGAGAACAAGGCTGGAGAAGGAATATTTATTTCATTACAGTAAGAGAGGTAGCTGAAAACTGTTCCTCAGAACACATGAACTGAGTGTGAGACCACATGCTTGTGATTCCCCCATTCAGGAGGCTGAAACTGGAGGGTTGCTGTGAGTTCATTTCTAGCCTATGCTGTGCAGTAAGTTCTAAGCCAATTTGAACTATAGAATGAGACCTCTTCTTTAAAAAGGGGAAAGAGCCGGGCGGTGGTAGCTCACCTCTTTAATCCCAGCACTCGGGAGGCAGAGCCAGGCGGATCTCTGTGAGTTCGAGGCCAGCCTGGGCTACCAAGTGAGTTCCAGGAAAGGCCCAAAGCTACACAGAGAAAGCCTGTCTCGAAAAACCAAAAAAAAATAAAATTAAATTAAAATAAAAATAAAATAAAAAGGGGAAACCGTGGAAATACGGCTGCTCAGCAATTAAAAACACTTGCTTCTCGTGAAGAAGACCTAAATTGAGATTCGGCACCCACATTGGGTGACTCATGGCCAAGAGTAAGTCCAGCATCAGGTGAGCGGATGCCTTCTTCTGGACTCCACAGGCACCTACACCTACACATACACACACACACACACACACACACACACACACACACACACACACAAATAATAAAATACGTCTTGGGCCTTGGGTTGAATATAGTACATGCCTTTAATCTCAGTGCTCAGGGAGTGGGGACAGCAGATGTTCCAAGCTACTCTGGTATGCATAGTGAATTCCAGGCCAGCCAGGACTACATAGTCAGACTCTGTCTCAAAAAAATTTTTTTAAGAAAAATAAAGGTATGAAAAGGCTGGAAATATGACTCAGTCAGTGAAGTACTTGTCTTGCGAGCACGAGGTCCTCAATTTGATTCCCAGAAGCTACATCTTCAAAATCCAGGTATAGGTGTGGTGGTATGCACTTGTGATCTCAGCACTGAGGGGGCAAAGACAAGCAGATCCCTGGGGCTCCTGGGCCAGCTAGCTTACTTGCTGAGTTACAGTCCAGTGAGATAACAACAAGAACGGTGGCCAAAGTTGTTGTCTGTCCTTGGTCCATGCATACACACATGTGCTCATCCATACACACATGTGCACCTGCAGACACATACACACATAGATGTATGGCTGTATAGATGCATAGATGATTGATAAATAGAAAATGGATGGATGAGTAGTAGACCGATAGATAGATAGATAGATAGATAGATAGATAGATAGATAGATAGATAGACAGACAGACAGACAATGGATTAGTTTCCTAAAAGATTTCATAAATAGAAAAAACAATATTGCAAGATAATAACTGTTCTAGGGAAGAATTGTCTAGGTAACTGATAATCCAGAGGATAGAGGATGACTGGTCCTATACAATTATATGACTAGGTAGGCTTTTGATCCTATACTACCAAATGCTGACCATGACTTACACCCCCTTTAAGATGTATTTGATAATTCTCAGGTATACTAAACAACTTGTAACTTAAGTCCTGCTGGCCTCATCTGGTAACAAAAGGTGGGGAGGCATAGGACAATGCCTTATTCCTTACTTGCTGAATTCTAATTTCATCATTAAATCCAGCCTACCAAAAAAATGTCAAAGAAAGCCAGTTACAGCAGGGTATGACTATATCCCAGCACTCAGAAAGTAAGAAAGTCAGAAGTTCAAGATCCCCTTGGCCATGTAGCATGTTTGAGGCCCGCTGTGCGCTACATGTCTCAAAAAAAAAAAAAAAAAAAAAAAGACAATGGGTTGGGAAGAGGGCTCTGGGCTCTGTGGATAAGTGCTTTTCATGCAAGCGTGAGGACCAGTGTTTGGGTCTCCTGCTCTCACGTAAATGCTGGGTGGGTGTGGTGGTCTGCGTGTAATCCTAGCATACTGGAGGCCTCCTGGGAGGCTCAGACGGGAAAATGCCCCCATCCCAGCAATCAGGCTAGCTAGACTAACTGATTGAGAGACCCTGACTTATATAGAAGGTGGGGAGTGATGAAGGCTGTCACCCCACATCAACTTCCGGCCTGCCCATGCACACATTATATGCACACATAGACAAACACACACACATAAATGTGTACACACCACACACACACACACACACACACACACACACAACACAAATATTCATATGTAAAAAAATCAGAGAAAACTGAAAGCCTATTTTGCTGTTTTAGTGATTTCTAAAAATGAACTGTCAGGGCTAAAAGGTTGGTAGAGTGCTTATCTAGTGTGCATAAAACCTTGGTTCTATCCACATTACCACATAAAACCAGGCATGGTAGTATACAGCTGCAATCTCAGAACTTCGGAGGTGGAGACAAGAGGATCAGGAGTTCAAAATCACCTCAGCTACCTAGCAAGGCCAAGAACTGACTGCAAGAAACTGTCTCGAAAAAGCAGAACAACCTCTCCAAAAAATGTCAGTGTGTCTAAAGAGAACTAGTTTCATTCGGTGTAGTTCTGTAGAAAGTTAAATTATATCTCCTTGCTACATTTTAAAAATCTGCTTTCTCCCCCCCCACCCCAAGGGAGGAAATAAGACAAGTATAAGAAAAGAACACAGAATTTTAAAAATTAATTAAGGGAAATAAAAGCACAATCCTTTTTAGGTTCCACCATCAAAAGCGATGATGCTAACTTTAAAAAATAGAAGTTCCATTAACCTCGAGTTGATCTTCAAAGTCGGCAAATGCCTGCTTCCTGGGTTTGCACCTCAGGATCTCATCAGCTTCCCACTCTGTGGTGTGCCTGATTAGGCAGTATCCCTGCAGGATGGGGAGGTCCTGTGACCACATACCACTCCTTCTGCTGAAAGCCTGCCCACACCACTCCACACAGCAAAGGAAGTGTGGCATCTAGTGGACATTCAGTTGCTGCAGTGTCTTCCTGGGTTTGCAGGAAAGTAGCTGTGAGAGAAGATGGGTCCGTGTGCTTTACCTGTGGTGGTGTTCATTTAAACACATCACGTGACCATCCTTAGGTTAAGTCGGGTTTTTTAAATCAACTGGGCCCTGAAATGAAAGCTACCTCTTGTGGGGGAAAAATTAGAATCTCTGCTTCAACGAAGTGATTCTTACCTGATGGGGCCCGACCTTTCATGTGAAAAATAAATAGTGCACCATGAGAGTCTTAAACTGTATTCCCATGAAATAAACCCCTGTTTTGCTTCAAACGTTGTTTCATAAAATGTGAGAATACTTTAAGTTAGAACAACCAAGGATGTAAAATGTGTTGCTTCACATTATGAAGTTCTTTTGAAAAACAGTATATAAAATGTGTTGCCACAGAGGTTTTAAGTAAGAAACAGAAATGTTGAACACTTGTGACTCAGTCTTAAGGTATACATTGACTTTATTTTGGAAGACAACATTTTCAAACGACAGAATTCCAAACACTGCGAGTAAATTCAAGGTTTTATTGATCTTTAGCTAGTCACTAATCTTCATTTTTTTTTTTTTGCAGCCCACCATACATTCATGTACCACACTGGAAGTCATATTTCAAAGGTCGCCTTTGCCTTCTTTAATCAGTTGTGTGTTTTAGCAAACTTGTAAGAAGGTGATTTGGCAGGTGCTGAGGCTGAGCAACTCAGTTCTGTGAACTGAGAAGTCTCAATCCAGCCGATTCTAGACGGGCTTCCACTCTTCTCTAAACTGTGTGATACTGACTCGCCAGTGTTTTTACAGACGTGTTCACATGTTTTCATAAAGTCGGCCTTTTGGAGCTAGGAAGCTCTGGAGAACAGCTAGTAAATTTCAGGCTGTGATCTGAAGTGGGTTGGGCTGTACACCACGTGAGGAATGACAGAAGCCTGTACTCTTAATGGTCTGGTCCCTCTAGTGGACATCAAGAAAACTGTAAGTTAAAACTCCCAGCACAAAAATCCAGGGGTCAGCCAAAGCAGAGCTCAGACTGAAGCCAGCATGGTCCTATGGCAAGTGTTGATCTCAAATTCATGCTTAACTCAGTATTCACTATTAAAAATGTGGGTAAAAGACCTTTGAATAATCAGTAAGTGTATAATATTACATACTTCCAAAGTCAATACCCCATTGATTAGAAAATACGGAAAATAGGAAATGTATCTGGAAACTTTCTCTATTCTATTCTGAGACAGGGTTTCATGTCACCTAGGCCACCCTCAGACTTGTAATGTAGCAAAAGATGATTTTGTACTCCCTTCTGTCTCCAACTCTCAGGGGTAGGAATTCAGGAATTACAGATGGGCACCCACACCTCACTTTATATAGAAAGTTTCTTCTCTCTCTCTCTCTCTCTCTCTCTCTCTCTCTCTCTCTCTCTCTCTCTCTCTCTGTGTGTGTGTGTGTGTGTGTGTGTGTGTGTGTGTGTGTGTCTCACTTCTCTCTCCCTCCCACCTTTCCCCTCTCTCTTCTGTTTTTGTTGTTGGGTTTTTGTTTTTGTTTTTGTTTGTTTTGGGGTTTTTTTTTTGTTGTTGTTGTTATTGTTTAGACAGGCTGGCTGGCCGAGTTAATATAGTCAAAGACGACCTTGAACTTCTGATCCTCCTACCTCTCCTTCTAAGGTGTGGGACTGTAGGTGTGTGCCATCAGTGTAGATTTATGCAGTGATTGAACCAGACCTAATACACCCAGGGCAATTAAACTACCAACTGAGCTACATCCCATCCTGTTTATTGTTTACTTCACGGTAGACTGTTTACATTTTGCTTTATAAAGCTTTTGTAAATTTGTAGATTCATCCTTCTACTTTCTTTTTTTTGTTTTGTTTTGTTTTGTTTTTGTTTTTTTGAGCTGAGGACCGAACCCAGGGCCTTGAGCTTGCTAGGCAAGCGCTCTACCACTGAGCTAAATCCCCAACCCTCCTTCTACTTTCTAAAAGATATCTTACTTGAACTTTTTAAAAGTTCTACCTATTTATTATGATTGTGTGTATAAATGTTTGTGTGTGGTGTGTATGTGGACATATGTGCCACAGTGCACTCACAGGGACATCAGACAACAACTGTCTGGGATCAGTTTTCTCCTTCCACCTGTACTGGGTTTCCGGGATAGAACTCGGGCTGTCAGAGTTGTGCACCACAGACTTTTACTGGCTAAACCATTTTTGCTGGTGCTTAATCTTAAACTTTTGCAGTTGCTTGCTTGAAGCACATGCAATGATATTACTTAAAGAAAAAAAACCTTTCTCTGGGTTGGGTGGGGATTTAGCTCAGTGGTAGAGTGCTTGTCTAGCAAATGCAAGGCCCTGGGTTCAGTCCTCAGCTCTGGAAAGAAAAAAAAAAAGGAAAAGAAAGAAAAAGAAAAAAAAACTTTTTCATTCGATGACACATTACTCTTTTGTGCATCATTCCCCTACACCATCCTGAAATAAATGAAAAAATGAGAAAATGGAATAGAACTAATTAATAGCGTTTTTTTGGTTTGGTTTTTTTTTTTTGGTTTTTTGCTTGTTTGTTTGTTTGTTTGTTTTGCATTTACTTACTTTGCCGTGGCATACATGTTGAGGTCAGAGAACAACTCTATCCTTCCACCATGTGAGCCCCAGAGATCAAACAAAGCTTGTCAGTCTCGGCCGCAAGTGCCTTCCTTACCTGTTGAATCATCCCTCTGGGTCCATTAGTGGATTTTTTTTATTTAATACTTGAGTGTAATAAAATGTTCTGGGTTTCTGTTGTAATTTTGGTTTGTTTTCTTGAGAATAGGTCTTATAAACCGGGCTGACCTGGATTGATCCTGGTGCCTCCAGGACCCAAAGGCTAGGCAGTTACAGGTGTGCTTCACCATGCCCAGCATTAAAACCTGCTCATAATCCACAATTTATAGTTTGTATTTTATTACTACCCATAAGGATATAGTGAAGAAAATGAATAGAAATTTCACTTTTTATGAAGTTTAAAGATATTTATAACTACATCTGATCTTACCTAAAAGCCTGAGGAGGAATAATATTTTGGCTAATCTTTTCCATGACTCCTTACCAAAAACTGAAAAAAAAAAAAAAAAAAGAGTAACCATAAGGGTTTCTGATAGTTCCAAATTTTCTGAATATCCGATCTGCTTTTTAAAAGCCATTGGAGGTAGTCAACCATCTTATAGTGCCAGGCATGGTCCCAGCACTGAGAAGGCGGAGGCTAGAGACTCATAAGACCCTACCTCAAAAACTAATTAATGTATGGTGATAATCCCTAATTCATGAAACAAAAGAATTAAAAAAAACTCAAGACAATGAAGGAGACTGAGAATATAGGTAAGTGTGTAAAGAGTATGCTTGACAAATTCAATCTCAAGCAAAGAGACAGTGACTATTAAAATCAGTATGATTTAATTCTAATGGCTAGAACAATAGTGTACAAGTATACTTGCAAGAGACGACATTCTCTGGAGTTGTGACAGTGTTCATGAACTTTGTCTTAGCACTCAGGAGGCTGCAGCAGGAGGGGAATTTTGAGCTGAAGGCTTGTGCTGCCACAGAGACCCTGTCTTAAAAACTGGAAAAAAAGCAAAATGGTAGCCAGTCAACATTTTATAAAAGAGTTAACAAAAAGCAGTGTGGAAGTAAGAACCGAAGACTTGGCTCTGTGCTTGGGCATCTGCCTAACAGGTTGAGGCTTTGGGTTTGATTCTGAGCAGCACAAATAACAGCAAAAATATTGAATCACAACCATGCCTATCATATACCACAGGTAATGACAACTCTAATTTATGTCTGCTTAAGAAAAGAAGCCTCCAAAACAGCCTTCCTGCAGACTCGACAGGTCATTCAGAGTCAGAATGAAGGAAAATTGCAGGACTCTGCATCAGCTTGTAGCAAAAATAATATATTTAATCCAAGATCTTCATTTACTTGCTGTCTAAAAACCCTCTTTTTCCACCTTAAAGCAGTGAACTCCTTATAACCCTTTAGAGGTGCAGGATTAAAGGAGCATTTGCCTTCTTTTCTAAACAGCTTGCATGTGTAAAAGTTTAGAAGCTCCTCCAATCTGAATGATAAAAAATAAATAAAAGGTTTAGAGTTTGCAAATGTATCATTCTTTAGGGGTACTTAATACAGATTAGCTATATAAAAAAAAATTAAGTCTAACTTCAAGGTATTTATTGAAGTTACTATGGTGATTTGAATAGGAATGGGCCCCATAGGCTCATAGATCTGAATGCTTGGTCACCAGGGAGTGGCACTATTAGGAGATGTGGCCTTGTTGGAGGCGGTGTAGTCTTGTTGGAGGAAGTGTGTCACTGGGGGTAGGCTTTGAGGTTTCAAATGTTCAAGCCAGGTCCAATACCTCACTCTCTTCCTGCTATCTGCCAATCGAGTTGTAAAATTCTTGGATACTTTTCCAGTGCCATGCCAACCTGCATACCATCATGCTTCCCACCATGACCATAATGGACTAAACCTCTGAACCTGCAAGATAGCCCCAAATACATGTTTTCTTTATAAGAATTGCTGTGGACATGGTTTCTCTTCACAGCAATAAAAACCCTAACAAAGACAGTTACCAAAGGTCAAAATGTCAAGTTTGTCATAGTAGCACCTTAGTTACACTTCCTACAGTCTGAGATGTTCAGTACCAATACTTCCTAGCCCAAGAAATGCTTTCCTATCTTATGACTGCTTGACTTCTAGCTTCTATAGTAATATTAATTTTTAACAATGTGATCTAATATGAAGAATTACATGGGGCTGGAGAGATGACTTAGTGGTTAAGAGTTCTTCCAGAGGACCTGAGTTCCAATCCCAGGACATACACATGGGGCTGTTCACAATGACCTGTTGCTCTAGTCCTGAAGCTGTGATGAAAGACTGATGGGAACATTAGGAATGTGGATCACTTGCCTGGCATGTATGAGGCCCTGGTTGCAACAACACACAGCACTTTAAACAGTAGGTATAAAGATGTATTGTAAAGATGAGTGTAGTTCAGTGGTAGTACACTTTATTGTGTTCAAGGCCCTGAGTTCAATCACCAGTACAGAAAGAAAGAAAATGGAGGGGAGAGGGAGAAGGAAAGGTGGTGAGAGCAAAAGAGAGAATTACAGAGTTTGCATTCCATATTTTTGTGCAAGATAATATACCTTCGGCCTCCGGATTCCTGCCATGGCTTCCCTGGATGATGGAGTGTGATCTCTGAGCCAAATAAACCCTTGCCTCCCCAAGTTGCTTTTTTTTTTTTTTTTTTTTTTTTTGGTTTTTCGAGACAGGGTTTCTCTGTGTAGCTTTGCGCCTTTCCTGGAACTCACTTGGTAGCCCAGGCTGGCCTCGAACTCACAGAGATCCGCCTGGCTCTGCCTCCCGAGTGCTGGGATTAAAGGCGTGCGCCACCACCGCCCGGCTCCCAAGTTGCTTTTGTTCAGAGTGTTGCATCACAGCAATGAAGAAGCAACCTAGAATAAAAGGAGATGTGGTAAGTCAGGGTTTATAGCAAATGAATGAGTGTGAGGAACAGGAAAGCTAATAGATGCAACAAGTAAAGCACGGACCAAGCTTTAAAATCTTCAGAGAGAGAAAACCTAGAGGCCAGGTATGACAGTCCATGCTGTAACCCCACCACTCCGGAGGAGAAGACAGGAGAATCAGAAGTGAAATTTCAGACCAGCCAGGTCAGTGTTATGATCCTGTTTAAAACGTATATAACATATATATATAATTTGCTTGGGGTTGGGGATTTAGCTCAGTGGCAGAGTGCTTGCCTAGCAAGCGCAAGGCCCTGGGTTCGGTCCTCAGCTCTGGAAAAAAAAAATTGCTTCACGATTTTTTTCACACATCTCTTTTGTTTGTTTTTATTTTGAGACAGGTTCTCTTTATGTAACTCTGGCTGCCTGGAATTACGTATGAAGACCAGGAGAACCTTGAACTCACAGAGATACACCTGCCTCTGCTTCCAGTCACCCTCAGGTCAAAGGTGTGCACCAGCACACCACTACAGATCTAAGTCCTGCTGTAAAGCTGGGGTGGTAACTGATTTCTTGTTCTTTTGGTACTTTGTAGCCCTGACTGACCTCTAAGTGGCTTTTTTAAAAAAAATATCTCCAGATCAAAACACTTGCTTTTAAAGTTGTTCAAGTTAAAGTTCGATTTGCCAACAACTTTACTACCAGTCACAGAAACTTTGGGACATCAACAATAGTCTTTAAAGTGATTTGTTTTTCTTTATAGAACAAAAGCACCAGATCCTATCAGCAGCCCACTCATTCCAATTCCTACTCTCCATTCTCTGCCTTCTTAGAGCCAGAACAGCAGAACAGGAGTGAGTCACCTTACCCAACACCTGCAAATGGCAGGGGCCCCCAATACTAACTCTAATTCCATGAAGATTTTATCTCACATGTGTTTCTGCACCTCTAATGATCCTACCTTAAAAACTGAATGTGCCATAGATCAGAAAAACATTATTTTACAGAAAAGGGAATGAAAGAGTTATTGTCCTCCTTCATGGGGCAGAACAGAGCAGATTTCTAACGTGATCCTCACGATGCCCATTTCAAGCCCTGTGAGCCTGCTTGAAGTTCCATAGCTCTGATAAGAAAGGCTTCCCAGTGAACCGCACATATGTACACACCATGCACGCACATAAGCATGTGCATGCACACACACACACCCTCTGCCCAGGCTACCCCATCCTCTGGTCTTAGTCTAAATATTAAATTGTCTGAAAGCACCACCTACATAACTGGAGGCAAGGCATCAAGGCATGCTGCTGCCGAGTTCTAAGAAATAAGTGAATCAGCCTGAGTTTGCAGGGATAGAAAGAAAGAAACTTAGCAACTGTAAAACTACCCTGACTGAGGCTCACACTGTAATCTTAGAGTTTAACAGGTAAAGCAAAAGGATCGGGAGTTTAAGGCCAGTCCAGACTGTATGAATTTGAGGCTTGCCTGGGGTACAAGTGATGCTATCTAGAAAGAAAGAAAGAAAGAAAGAAAGAAAGAAAGAAAGAAAGAAAGAAAGAAAGAAAGAAAGAAAGAAAGAAAGAAAGAAGAAGGAAGAGAGAGAGAGAGAGAAAGAGAGGGAGGGAGGGAGGGAGGGAGGGAGGGAGGGAGGGAGGGAGGGAGGGAGGGAAGAGCTTAAATCCCAGATTTTTGAAAGCATTTTGGCTGGTAGTGCTGTGGATATCGCTCTGTATAATAAAATGCTGATTGGCCAGTAGCCAGGCAGGAAGTATAGGAGGGACAAGCAGAGAAGAGAACTCTGGGAATAGGAAGGCTGAGGCAGAGAGACACTGCCAGCTGCTGCCATGACAAGCAAGATGTAAAGTACCGGTAAGCCACGAGCCATGTGGCAAAGTGTAGATTAATAGAAATGGGTTAATTTAAGATAGAAGAACTAGCCGGTTGGTGGTGGCGCACGCCTTTAATCCCAGCACTCGGGAGGCAGAGGCAGGTGGATCTTTGTGAGTTTGAGGCCAGCCTGGTCTACAGAGCGAGATCCAGGAAAGGTGCAAAGCTACACAGAGAGGGGCTGGAGAGATGGCTCAGAGGTTAAGAGCACCACCAACTGCTCTTCCAGAGGTCCTGAGTTCAATTCCCAGCACCCACATGGTGGCTCACAACCATCTGTAATGAGATCTGGC